>NC_034409.1:177667869-177861812 GCF_002078875.1 Numida meleagris | reverse complement strand
CTCTCCTCTCCTCTCCTCTCCTCTCCTCTCCTCTCCTCCCTGGTGACAAAACTGGGAGCAGTATCTACTAAGGTAGAGAATGTGTCTAGCAAAATTATTGGTTTTGGCAGATGGACCCCATTTTCATAGTCCTTCATAATTTTTGCTCTTCTGAGAGCCCTATTCTTTATCATTTTGCACCAATAATACTGCAATTTATTCCTTGCTGCAGCTCCCATGCATTAGTTCTTTCCTGCAGAAAATCTTTGATTCACCTTTTTCTTCTTACATCCATGACACCGAGTCAGTGAGAGGGATCACAACAGGACCAGCAAAGCAGGTGGGCAGCAGTGTCAGCCCTCAGGCTCAGCTACCGAGTAACGTTCACCAAAAATAATTTGCATATCTTGTTCCTAATGACACAGGGCATTCTTTTTATTTAATCCTGGAGCATATCTACGTGCTGTTGAACTAAAAGGAAGCCTTAAGCTTTAAACCATCTTATTTGTAAGAGAACTTCAAATATTTAACCACCTCACAGTGTCTTGTTAAACAGAGGTCTCAAGTTTGCCAGAATTGGGGTATGAGCCTTGCTCTGTGCCTGCTGAAATTAATGCCAGCTCTCTGACTCTGAAGATGAAACCCTGAATAAGTCTATAGGAGCAATTTATCATCATAGGAGTGAAGCATCATCCTACTTCTTATGTATCAAAGTTTAGGACGGAAAGTCGTTGACCTTCTCCAGGAGGAGAATTGGGGCACATTGAGATTCTTATCGCTATCATGTTGGTGGAAATTGAGAGAAAATCTCCTGAAATGACAGTAAGCAGTAAGCAACTTCAGAACGAAGCCCATAATCTCTTTGTCCCTGTGCTGTACATGTTTTCTCTGTTGGCTAATTTGAGAACAAAATCTTAATGTGTTTGAGAAAACCGAAGTGGCCGCTGTAGTTCATTTATTTTGGGGACATGTGTGCTGGAAGAGGATGTTATCTCTGTCCTTGCACAAGGAGACAGATAACACTGTGATGCAAGAGCAGAATTGAGGCACAGAGGTTAGGAGAGGGATGGCTCTCTTGATTCCTACACAGCACAGTGGAGGGCATCTACCAGAGCGTGACTCAGATGCAGGGAGCAGTGGGATCTGAAGGTGACAGGTACTTTCATCAGTACGGTCCCACTGCGCCCACTTGCAGCATTACCCACCACCCTGCATTTTCAGAGCAGAGCTCCCATGACGAGGCACCCATCCTGGTTATTGAAGGCAGGGCAAATTTCTGTGCTCAGAATCACCTTCACTCCCCCCTCCACTCTCTTCCTAGAGGATCACTTTGGTACTGTAGCCTCTTTGACTGATCATTACTTAATTTAAATCTATACACTGAGGGCACCCTGATAACTTGCTCTGAGATGGGGCTGAGTCATGTACATGGAACTTGACTATCCTGTAACGGGGACAGTTCTGGGCAAGTTGGCCAATTCACACAGAATTGCAGAATCGCAGGCGTTGGAAGGGACCTCAAGAGGTCATCGAATCCAACCCCCTGCTAAAGCAGCTTCTCTACCATAGGGTGCACAGGTAGGCAGCCAGACTGGTCTTGAATATCTCCATAGAAGGAGGCTCCACAGCCTCTCTGGGCAACCTGTTCCAGTGCTCTGCCACCCTTACCATAAAGAAATTCTTCCCCATGTTTGTGTGGAACTTCCTATGTTCAAGTTTTAGGCCATTACTCCTTGTCCTATTGCTACACACCACGGAGAAGAGCCTGGCCTCATCCATTTGCTTCCCATCTTCCTTTAGATATTTATAAACATTTATCAGATTCCCTCTCAGTCTTCTTTTCCCCAGGCTGAACAGACCCAGCTTACTCAGCCTTTCCTCATACAGGAGATGCTCCAGGCCCTTTATCATCTTTGTGGCCCTCTGTTGGGCTCCTTCTAGGAGATCCCTGTCTTTTTTCAATTGGGGAGCCCAGAAATGGACACAGTAGTCTAAATGCGGCCTCACCGGGGCAGAGAAGAGAGAGAGGATCACCTCCCTCGACCTGCTAACCACGCTCTTTTCAATGCACCCCAGGATACCACTGGCTTTCTTGGCCACAAAGGCACACTGCTGCCTCATAGCCAACCTGTGGTCCATTTCCTCCTATAGCTGACTTCATGCATGTAATTGATTACGTGCATGGGCTTTGGGCACAGTGATGCCCACATTTTTAGAGAATTAGTACAAGAATGGAAATTTGATCTGTTCTGGTGAGTCTGGCTCTCCATGTCAGTGAGATGTGGATTTGGCTGAAGTTTCCAGGTGCTACTATGGTAAGCATCCCTCTTTATCCTTCAACTCCCAACACACACTCTACTTTTTCAATATAAGCACCAAAAGAGATGGCAGTGGTTACTCTTATTCTCTGTCTTACATGGAGAACAGACCTCTTCGTGCCTTCATTGAGCTGGATTTACAACATCCCAAGGATTGTGCCTGTGGAAGAGGTGACAGCTGTTTGACAAAGGCCCAGCAATTAAATCCCCTACATCGCACCCTCTGTTCAGATAAAACAACATTTGCCTGCCAGGAAGCATAAAACAGCAAACTGTATAATTACACAGTTAATTGTAGCTAATGACCAGAGAAATTGATAACGCATGTTAGCATAGAATCAGCTTCCTTGCTTATTTTGCTCCTGATGAGAAGAGAAAAAGTTTGAAAAAATATTGTCCCCAAATATGTGGTCCCATATTTGCCCTTAGCCCATTGGATAGCATATCACATCATATCAAAAGAGCATTAGATTTTGACCAGACATGCCATGTTTTATGTTTCTGTAGAAAATAACCCTGCAAAGCCGCTGTAGTTCCTGCTGTGTTAGCTGTCGGGAGAGGAGAAATTCTCACAAACTGCTCCCCCTCCTCCCCCCCTCAATTATTTTAAAGCACCTCGGCACAAGGAAGGCAAAGCACAAATCCCATCATTTAAACGAGAAGCGCGTGGGCTCCAGGAAAGGAAATGCTTCAAAATATACCCTTCGTATGTTCAAAATGTCCAACAGAGGAGGATGGCAGAATTTCCACTTATTAAGAACAGGCTGGAAAATAGAGCTGCGGAATTATTTTAAGTCTATCTTACTGCAGTGCCTCTTTATCTATGAGATGCGACACGAACATGGCTTGTCAGCTCACTTTAGCTCTGCAGTGAATCTTTTTTGTCATTCTGAGGCCTGTAAATAATGAAGATTATCTATTAGCAAAGTACCAAAGGTCCTTTTTAACCCACTTCATAAAGGAGTCCTGCAGGCTACCGCTGGGGAAGAGCCTGCGCCGCAGTGTCTCATTTGAGCACTAATGTGATCGAATTAGGAGCTATGAGATGAGAATCCCAAGTTCAGTCTCACCGCCGGCACAGATCAGACAACGAAAGAATCCGTCTGATGAGGCAGTTAGGCAAGAAGCGGTGCCTCAGAACGGCCGTTCCATTCGGCAACTCCTGGGAGTTTAGGGGCCCTTTGAAGACCGTGCCAAGCTCCCTTTAGCTTTAATACACCTCTATCGCATCGTGATCCTGTACTGTGGTTTGGTGCAGTCAGCCTGCACGTCTGCTGTGCCTCTGGTGCTGCGGGGAGGCTGCCTGGTTCATCGGATGCATACCGAGAGGAGACGGTGCCCGGCTCTGCACTGGGGGCTGTGCTGGACGTGCTGAGCACACACGTGATGCCACTCGGTCTGGCAATAAAACCCGACTGCCCCTGGGGAAGAGCGGCATGCTGGCAGTGAGAAAAATACATGCGGAAAGCGCTTTGCAAAGGAGCTCTCCAGCTTGTTTGTCTCTTCATCCCTCTTTGTTACGCTACGTTATTTGCCCTGTTCTGAACATGGAATTTCTCTTGCTCTCCTGCCTTACGCTGCATCCTGAACATCTTGCTGGGCAGTTTCTGGCAGGCTGAACAAATAAAGGGGGAAAAAACACCATAAAATCTCAAACAGATTTTTCAGCCGGCTCCATTATGTTGTTTGTGGTTGGCTGGGATTAGTTTCTGTGAGAGCACATAGAGCTCTTTGGGCAGGGCTGTGCAGCATGGCCTCATGGCAGCGCTTTGGACAGGATCAATGGAGGCCATGTGCCTGGGCATGGCTGGTTCTTTTGTTCAGGATGAGTTCTGCTTTGCTCAGTTTTCTGGCATGGCCAGCAGCACATTCCAGGAAGATCTAGAGAACATACGCAACTCTCGAGCGAGGCCCAAAGTAGGCTTAGCTGTAGACACATGACTGCAGCTGAACTGAAGAGAAGACAAAGCTCAGGAGATGAACTGATAGTGGCCTTCCAGTACTTGAAGGGATCGTACAAGCAGGAGGGAAATCAACATCTTACACAGGTAGGTAGTGATGGGAAAAGGGGAAATGACTTTAAAGTAAAGAAAGGAGATTTAGATTAGATGCCAGGGGGAAATTTGTTACTGAGAGAGCAGTGGGGCACTGGCACAGGCTGCCCAGAGAAGCCGTGAGTGCCCCATCCCTGAGGTGCTCAAGGCCGGGTTGGATGGGGCCCTGGGCAGCCTGAGCTGGTGGGGCAGCCCTGCCCACAACAGGGGCTTGGAACTGAATGGGCTTTAAAATGCCCTCCAACCCAAACCATTCTGTGACTGTGTGATTCTACAAACAGAGAAATCAATTGTGATGAAGAGACACCAGAGGCCACTTCTGGGTGCAGCATATGGACAAAGTCTGCAGTCACTCAGAGGGGATTTCAAACTTCAGATTCAACCAATGAGTTCAGTCTACAGTGAAGTTTTCTCTTTAAACCGCAGGGCTCCCATGGGTGGTCATCTGCTGGTGTGGTGTTTTCCCTTTGGATCTTTAGGAATCTCCATGCAGTGGGATACACTCATAGTTTTCATGTTGTGTAGAGATATTGCTTCATTTCTATGAATGCAGACATCCATGGTTTCGGTACATGTTTTAGCAACTATCTTAGCTTCTCACTAGGAAGAATGCTGCTTGCCCTTAGAAATAATCAGTTGATATTTTTTTAATGAAAGAATGTTTAATTACTGCAGAGTGTCCAGAATAGGATGGAAGAATGTTCTAAAGTAATCTACAGAAATTGGTACTTCAGGATTTCTCACCAGTTATTTAATGAATTGCATGAAATAAATTTACCACCTCTACAAACTCAGCTTTAAGTTACAGCTTACTGTGTGACCATCAGTCATGCCAGTTTCTTCACCACATATTATGGACCTGATGTGGTAATGCACTCTGCAGATTTTCTATATAGAGTCGTTCAGAATTTTATCAAAGTTTGGATGCACAAGATCAAGTTCACTGTAATTTATTTATAAGGAGACAAAAGTGCTGGTCCAGTCATAGTGCAAGCCAATAGAAAAGTAAACACCACTGACCTATTCCCTGTTCTAGAAAGCACAAATTCTAATCTGCACATGTGAAGGGGGTGAGAGCAGTATGCACTGTGGAGGGAAGACAAAGGAATGCACGTCCTAACGATGAGCAGTGTGGTTCTGTTGCTTATAATAACTTCCACAGGCTTCAGTTCATGGGGTGATGCAGAAGCCAGAGGCTCTTGAGAAGGTATCTGAGATTAAGATCTTCTTTCCTCCTTATTGAGTCTTGCAATGTCACCTCTTGTTATCATGGTAGATGTGCCAATCTGTTTGTAAAAGATTCTTTGGATGAAGAATATCAGCCTTCTGAGGCTCAGCATCAACCAGAAAGTCCTATGTTGTATGTTCCTTGTTAGTCTGGTGAGCTTTCTGGTCCCTGGTTATGAAGCAGTGGATGTGCTGCAGGCTGCAGCACATCTTCGGGCACCTCCTGGGCTGGTGAGACCTGTCTGCACTGCCCAGCTGGCATGGGCCCAATTAGTCTTGGTGAGCTGAGTGACAACGGTAGCATTTCATTCCTCCAGCATTTTGATGGGAGAGAGAAGCTGATGAAATCCTTGGTTGCAAGTGCTGACTGGCCTTGGGCTATGCAACTAGCAAAGCCATTGGCACCTCTGCTGATTAACAGAAGGAAAACAATTTGTTAAGACAAGTGGGCAGGAGGAGGGAGAGGGGGAGAGTATACACAGCATCCAACACTGTGCAGAAGCTGCAGACTGAGGGCAGGGACCCCAGTGCACTGAGCTGAGCTGTCAGCCATAGAGCTGCACATCAACAGGGCAACACCACGTCCTCTGCCCAACTCCTTGGTCTGATCTGGGCTGAATGAGGCGTGTGGGGCTGACACTGATTGGTGGCGTGTAAAGGGAATGGCCGCCATTCCTGTTCTGGCCACCAAATACTTTTTACATTATACATCACTGAATGGTGTGGTTTGGTGACCTCCTCACCAGTTTTTCCTGTGATGAGAATGCATGCATTACTTGAGAGACTGATCAGTAGGTTTGTAGTCCAAAACGATGCTGGTTTGGAGGCGGAAAAAGACAGGTGCAACATGGTGCAATGTGTTCTATGCTTGACTTTTAGCCACTGTATCTTGGCTGACTGCAGAGGCCTGGTAAGGGACTTGGTCTCTGCGAGGTGTGTAGTTGCAGGGGAGGATGTGAGCACCTAAGGACAGCAGCAGAAGGCTGCACGCTGAACAGGCAGTGGCTGTGATAGTTAATGACAGTCACTGCAGATGGGGATGTGGTTTAAAGAATTTCCTTCTCCAGGACTTAGATCTTTTTAGAACTAAGGAGGCATCTCAGCAGTCTGGATTAACACCTGGAGGCTCTCCCTGAGGGTTAGTACTGTCAAAAAAAAAAAAAAAAAAAAAGGAGCAGAGGTCAGGCCATTATTGTACCATCCAGTAGTTAGGACAAGAGAGATCCTCTCTCTGATATGCAGAAGGCCAAGACCAGATTTCTCCTTGCCTGAAACGGTTCGGTCCATTTCTCTTTATCATCAAATAAGGGATTTTTGCCTCATGCATGAAATAAGTCATGGAACTAGAAAGAAAGCAAGTGAATGCATGCAGCTCTCCTGTTCTCACTTGAAAGATTTGGGTTCCAGCCTCTGCTATGTGAACAGCTTATACACTTAATCCAATGCCTGCTTCACATCAGCCACCTCAAATACGGCCCTCTCGGCATGCCTGCCAGCTGGGGCCTTGTAGATAAAGCTTTTCCATGGGGTGATAGGAACTAGATCTGAATTTAATTACATTTTACTGTACTTTGTTTGCAATAGCTTTACGGATTGAAAAAAGAATAGTGATCTTTCTATTTTAAAAAATCCTTATGCAAATAAAAATTATGGTCAGAGTTTCATATTTCTGTATTATGGCATTTAGCCAGCACTGCATTAAAGCACAGGGCAGGAAGGACTACTCCCGGGGAAGCACTTGAGGGGGCTGCCTTGCACAGCAGCACAGAGGTGTAAGGCAGTGCTATAGCAGCTGGGAGAGTACACAGCTGGAATGGATTTTTATCAGTTATTTGTCAGGTGTAATACATTTCTTCATTATATTTCTAATACAGATAGATTCGTCCCATCTGTGTTCTTGGTAACAGATGAGGCAATTCTGATTCATTTTCCCAATGCTTTGTTTTATAATCACCCATATAAATAGCTGAATTCCTTCCACCAAATTTTAGGTGTAACAGTTCACCATTTTTATTTTTGTTTAATGACCCTGAGAAAATAACAAAATGTCTTTAAAGTCTTTCAAAAACATCTCTTTGGTTGATTTTTTTTTAATGAGTATTTATCCTGATAAGGAGAATTTTACAACATACCAAACCATTGAAGTTTTTGCAATTAAAGAGAAGCAATTTTAAAAAAAATAATAAAAAAAAACTCTCAAAACAAAACAAATTGAGATTCTTTCATTCTTTCTCTCACTTTGACAGCCTGGTTTATGTTGATTAGTGCTTTACTCTACTCCATATACGCGGCCACCAAAATAATTTGTAGAGTATTATGTGCATGGTTCAGTTCAAAGGAAGAATCTCTTTTTGTGAAGCCTGAGAATGTGCTCCTTTCACCTTTCATGTCTTTTCAGCAAGGACATTTCATCATGGTACAAACCTGAGTGCTCTGAAGATGATATGCCATCCCTCAGCTTTTCATATTTTGCTGCAGGAGTCCTCTATCTTATCAAAACCTCCTCTCTTTTCTGCCTACCAGTTCAGCCACTCTGTGGATGCCCCTGACTCAACTGTTTGCAAACCAATGTCCTGCACTGACCGTTGCTCTTCTGTATGGCCACCACTCCCCGGCTTTATCTGCTGGGCATCCCTGCAGGCAGTGGTATGTCCAGTGAAGCCATGCTTGCCCCAGTACAGGAAACCCCAGGAGATTCCTGAGGCTCAGCTCTCTGTGTGGCTCTGTGCGTGGGTTTGCTTCCTAGAGATTTCCCCTTCTATTTTAGGATGGAAGAAGCCCAGATGAGCTCTCATTTTTCCTCCCACCAGTAGGCTTATGCCAGTTTTAGTCTGAAGCAAATGAGGCAGTTTTGTTCGCAAACACCCATAAACACACTTCTGTGCATTTGACTGTCTTTGATGGTTTTCTCTGCTCCAATACTTGAAACTCCATGGCATGGGAATATACTTGTTCTGAAAATGATTATCTTCTCCTGTTATATGAATTGGCTGCTGGTTGTGATGGCTATTACGTGAGCCAAAATGGTTGTGTGTGAAGCATTTTGTAGAATCATACAAAAAGAAAATATCCCAAGTTGGAAGGGACCCATAAGGTCATTGTGTCCAGCTCCTGCCTCCGCACAGGACCACTCAGCACTCAGTCTCACCTTGTGGAAATGGTGGACTATGAGCCTAGATAAGCAGAAATATTCCACCCCACAATTTTGACCCCCCAGTCTTCATACTTACCAATGACTGATGGCTTAAGTTTGCTGTTGCTTTACAAAGACTCAATTTTACATGTTGTCCACCATCTACTGTTATCCTTATTTCCTTTTAGAGTAAAAGGATACCTGGTCTCTCCTCTTTCTTCTGGTCTCTTGGCTGCAGCAAGATGTTACTGGGTAAGTGAGAGTCTTTACTGAATCCTTTCTTATTACACCCGTCACTGATGGTGGTGCTAGTGGTGATAGTCCTGGGTATAGATTTTGCATTCTTAACCCCTAGATTGCAGAGTGGTTGAATGTTGGACTCAAACTGGTTTGTACCTGTTTCCCTTTCACTTTGTTAATCCTTCCACCTCCCCAGCCACAGGACAATCATCAGGCCTGTACCAGGGCCTGGCTGGGAAAGTTCCTGAGCTGCAGAACTCCATTCCTGCCTCTGGCCTCACCAAGGCTAGCTGCAGTAAGGGTGGTCTCCACCAGCAAGAACCCAACAAAGTCAGCATGTCCTGCACCTAAAGGTGCAGAGTTGTTGAAGTTCCAAGAGCTGGAAACATGGACAGAGAATGTTTCATGGTAGAACATGCCCTCAACACACGTTGTTCATTGCTATAGACATCCACAAAGACAAAAATAATTATTATCCTGAATTACTCTCTCCAATTTTGGCACCCAAATTTGGTCCAGCTGACACAGTTGGGCCTCTAAGGCAATTTTTTTTAACCTGGCCATCACTGCTTTAAACCTCTTCCTTGTCTTTGCTGTATTCTGGCATTCATAGTGGTGTACCGGCTTCATTTGGTGGTGTTTACATTGGCTTCAGTGCTCACTTTTCTGAAGTTCAGAAGAACAGCATAGATCCTAGCTCCTGGGTTTTGAGGGAAAAGAAAACTCCATAAAGAGTAGCTTTTACTGGGACAAACTGATGAAAAGTATTTTCTACTTGTCTGTATTTATTATCTCATAAGCAAGGGGTGACTTCTCCTTTGGTACATTGCTGGCAGTACAAGTTTATGCGGTCAGCTCTTCAATTTTCCCATAAACTGCCTTTTATGGACCCAGAAAAAACCCTATATATTTTATAGAATCATATTTTGAGTGGTTTGATTTCAGTGTGGCCATTTCAAGTAGGACTACTTCAACACTTGAACTGTGATGAAGCCAGCTGGGTGCCAAATACCCCAGGTCCTGGGGTCATCCCTGCAAGGGGCCAAGTGGCCGCAGCTGCTGCTTGAGTTCCTCATTCCTTCCCCAGCTGGCCAGAACAACTTGGCTTTGCTTATTAGCCAACATACATTTCAAGTGAAGGCGAAAAAAAAGGAAGGCAGAACGTTCTGAATTTGAAGATCAAAGTCATTATTTAAGGGTTTTGTACATTTTTTCTCAAGGGGTCTTCATAGCAGTTATGTATTTCAGATGCAGTGAGGTGGTCTCATGTTCATGTGAAATTCTTTTGACAAGTCTTGACAGATGCGGGTGAAGGAAGTTAATGAAGCAAAATCTCCTTCAATGAAATTAAGAATCTTATTAGCTCAGCAGCTTTGGGGAAATACTTCCAATCCAGATGGACACCTGACAAGAGTAACATCAAATTTTCATAGGTGCAATTAATTCTTCCCATTTAGAATCACTCAATTTGAACCTTTCTATTAGGTAGCAACCTCTATTATTAAAGTGCTTTTAACCCTCCAAACCTCTTCTACTGACATTAAAGAGGTGACTAGGAATGAGTAAACCTCTCAATAAAAGCTGCTTACCTAAGACAGATCTTTCCCAGGCACTGATGTGAACACTTTCCTTTTTCTAGCAGCCCTGCGTGTGGATCATTTACACAGCTGCACATCACAGTGTGTTGCTTTGCACTGTTAGCAGAAGCAGCCTAGTGTGAGCCCACCTGTGGGCAGTGGCTGGGGCTGCTCTCCCTTTGAGGGACTCTGTTGACTACTGGCTGGTGGGAACTTCTGCTAGGGCTGGCTTGGGCTTGTGCTGTGCAGCAGTACTGTTCCTGCCTCTCCTGTACTGTACTTCTAAAGTTTCCCATCATTTTAGATATTTCTGAAGCCTGAGAGACTTCATATGATCCCTATGGCCCAATGCAAATGTGAATTCTTCGATTTTAAACCAGCCCTCTGAACCCTGTTACAGAATCATAGAATCATTAAGGTTGGAAAAGACCACTATGATCACCTAGTCCAACCATCAACCCATCACCACCATACCACTAAACCATGTCACTCAGTGTGACATTATCCTCATTGTTGGTCTGTGCTTCAGCTGAGAAGTAGAGACTCCTTTTTGTGTGGCATATTACATATTCCAAGTACTCAAAATCATTGTTATTTAATGGATTCCTGCTCTTTTCATTATAAGAGTAGAAGCAAAGGCCCAAAGATTAACTCAAAGACTAACTGAAGGTGTCCTCTGGAAGCTGGTGGAAGTGGTGCTCTTTTCGCAGCTAAGGCAGAGAAAGGAACAGAAAACCTAGTATTAATATTAACTATTATTAAACAGCTTTGTGAATACTAGGGAAGAGAGTATGGACAAGAGTCCAGGGAAGTGGTAGATGGAGCAAGATGCCGCACTGGGATGTATTCTGCTGTTTCACATCTGTTTCTCACCTGACCACTCTGAAATGTTGCTTATCCACCTCTGTAGGTCTTGTTGATTAATACAGAAAGTACAGTCATTAAACAAAGCCTGTGGTGCAGCCAGAGCATGGTAAAATGAATTCACCTGAACTGATTTTTCGGAATCTGGATTGCTAACCTGTCCCTGCAAGACCACTTCTGGTGCTAATGAGATGTCTTTGCTGAATGTACTTGGAGTTAGCTCCTTGATGGAAATGTGGTGTCATTAGTTGCTCAGAAATAAATGGAGGCTCTGTGGTTTGTGCCAGTGTTGAAATTCGATCCTCTGAATATTAAAAATTAAGCTGAAACTTAAGAGGAGTTGCTGCATATACCTTCTAGTAGCTTTTCCGGGGGAACAGTTCAATTGTTTTTAATGAGTTTTGTTTCAATATACCTGGAGATGATAGCATTCGCTATTCTAGTTTAATGACCTATGAAAACTTGAGTTTAAATATGGAGGTCATTTGTAATTTACAGGTGGACAGAAAAGCATCAGCTCTCCCATAATGAGTTTACTGGTTTCTTTTCATTCCTTTGACCTTAAACAACCAAAAAGATTTTTCTTTGAAAAACCCTTTTGCTTCCAATGATGAGACTCTGTATGTTGAGTTTCAGCTGTGATTGAATTTATACCACAGTTATAAACCCTTGAAAATGGAATTTATAATGGAAATTCCAAATGCAATCTTAAGGTTAAAATCTTATAGCAGCCAGCTTGATACCACAATAGTACTATTAACATTCTTCAAAACCAATGTTCGGTATGAGTCATACTGATCTAATTTTTATGTAACATCTTTTTTTTTTTTCGTAGTGCAGGCCTAGTCTAATTTCTAGTCATATGCCAGTGGATACGTCCCTTTAATTTGGGACACAAAAGATATAGCTGATATCGGTGCTATGGAAATAAGCAGCACTTCCCAGCCATACAGCAGGCCATGATGCTGTATGTATTTATTTATACAGTTAAAAAAGGTCAGGTTTTGGGCAACTTCCTCTAACTTGCATTATTAGCTAAAAAACACGTTTGTTGTATAACGCCGATGTGACTTTCTATTTATAGCCTTCTAGTTCATAGATATTGTATAGATATATAGTATTTTAAAAATAAATAAATAAACAGTAAATTTCAGGGAGCTGTGAGAGAAAATTGGGCAGTTGTAACTCTTTCCATTTTCTAGGTATCATTTTTAAAAACAGCATAAAGAATAACTGGCATAAAGTTCTGCCCCAGTGATGAAAACTGCTTGCACTGCTCTCAGCTGTGTTATCTTGCTATAAATGTTTATACATTATATACATATCGTTATATATATATGTGTGTATACACATATATAGATATAGGCGATCCTAAAAAGGGAAGATGGCTAATGGTGGTAAGAACAATAATGATGAAGTCACCTGGTCCCTCTAGCAGGAGATCTGCATGACCTTGTCAGACCAGAAAGTGAAAATACTGATTTGTGATGAATATGGAGGTTTTGGAACTCGTGTGAATTTCACAGTTGAATGAAACGTATTAAATATAAAAAGGGAGAAAGACACTATCTGAAACTATCTGACACTATCCCCCTAGGCTGGGGAAGACACAAAATGTGCATCCTGTAGTCCAGTCAGTGGGCTGAAGAAGGATGTGGTTCTCCAAATTCCCCAGTGCCATGCCCTTGCCTCTCCATTGCTTCTGCTGCCTTGTGCCAGAGAGAGAATGAAATATTTAACTACGTGCATTAAATAAATGAAGCAGAACTAAGTTCTCAGGTGAGGTTAAGAGGCAGCCTGAGGTCTTTGGCTCCTTGCCCCATCGATCAGCAAGGCAAAGAGAAAGAAGAGGTGTTGGTTTTGGGCTGTGGGGCAAGTTCTCTGCAGCAGTGCAAAAAGTCTGCACTTTCCTCTCAGAATAACATCTGACATATGGGGACGTGCTATTACAGATGTAAATGGATGGAGAGTCTGGAGGGAATTTGGCAGTACGGGCCTACAGCTTAGCTCTGCTGTAGCAAAATCAGGCCTCCTTGTCTCCTTTTTGTTGGAGGATGTGAATTATTTTTTAGTGCCTTTAACTTGTTCCTAGTTAGCAAAAGTCTTCTTACAGCCCAAGCCCCCTTATTTTGCCATTATGCAATTTGTAGGAGTGAAGCGTTCTGTTGGTTACATCTCCTGGTGAGCACAGAGGGGCTTTCCATCCCATCTGCAGGCTTTCCAGGACAGGCACTTGCATGTGCCTTGCAAATCCTAATACAAGCTACACTTTGCGCATGCCATAAGCTGACAGCATGCTGCCTTTGTATTGGTTACCTGTGAGAGCAGTGTCCTTGGTGGGGTTTGATTGCTGCTCTTTAGTCCCTTATTTCCACAGTATCTAACAGATCAGTAAAGATACCCAAGCAGAGAAACCCTTTTTGTGAGTAGGCTTGTGTTTTCCTTCAATGAGATTCTCTGCTGGCAATTTGTTGGCACCTGCAAATTGAAAAAGGCTGGAAACCACAATGTCTCTTAGGTAAATATGAAGAGAACTAGATGTTAATGTTTTCTCTGCCTCTTACAAACTGAGGCATAACTGGTGTTTCAGCCTCTTTCAGACTGGAATTTATTTTGACATAATCAATTGGGAGATTTTCATTTCTGTCTTTAATAGGTCATATTATCATAATTTAAATTAAAGTTCTCTCACAGTTTAAATGTATTTCCAATTTTATCCCTGTGATCTTTTCAGCAACTTTTTCAGATTGGAAGTGTTAAGCCCCCTGGGGAAAAGAGGGTCAGTAGTACTACAATTTGATTAACGCAGTAAGATTACCACTTGAATTTCTATTATATTCTGGTTTTACATGGTCCTGACTATACATTTTTACCTGTTTGTTTTGTTTGTTTGTTTGTTCTTACCTGAGATGTTTATGTAATGATGAGCATGAAAAAGTCTTTACCTTTTAGTTTAAAGAAATCCTTCAGGCTATTGGAATGGCTCTTGTATGTTCTAACACGACTCATCAGAGAAAAAGTCACCACTGAGAACATGTACCTTTCCATATTTTGGAAAGTCTTTGGAAATCATATGACTAATACAGACTTGAAATTCATATTTTAATCTTCTTGGGTAATTTAGGAAAGACTGACTCCCACACTCCAAATAAGTCCTCCCCATTTCCTGGGGGAACAAAATTTTTGCTACTGTCCTACCCACCTCTCTGCTTGCCTCTTCCCACAACCATGATGAATTTTGAACCTCCTGGTTGCTCTCAGACAAGCCTAAGAGGTGGAGAGGTGGCTCAGGACCTCAGGGAAGCTCTGCAGAGATCAGGGAATCCAAAGCCGGGACACACCTGAGTAGGACGTGTTCTTAGAGCAGCCATAACCATGTCATGGGGTGGTGAGCAGTGTGTAGGCTCTGCCTATCAGGATTGTTATGCATGAGGAAAGACCCTTGCAGATCCAATATTCTTTCTCATGGAAAACAAGACTGTCCCAAGTCTGCTGACTCCAGGAAAGGGTGTTGATACTTGTCTTATCTAGAAGCAATGTGTACCTTACAGATCTTACTGCTTATTATTTGGCTAACAGACTGCAGTTTGATGTTCCTACTGTGCTAGCACTGTGGCAGGAACACGCTGTAATGCATAACATGTTGATCTTCTCTTGAGCCTAGACAGGCTCAGTCATGGATGAGACCTTTGTGATAAACAAGTTGATGCAATAGTAGTTCCCACCAGAACTGCACTGGGACTGGAACTCATCTAATGTAAGTGGTTAGGGAGACCAGGGCATCTCTGCTGCATGTGTCAGACCAGCCTCCAGCAGGGACCACCAACTTCTCCCTGATTCACACCTATTTGAGTTACCTGACTGGACAAAGAGGGACCAAAGCAAACCTGCCTTTAGGAGTCCTTGCCTGGCTGGATGCGTTGCCTGATAGGACAGGGTTTTTTGGCCATGCTCAGACTATGGAATGCATTTTTCTAAAAGGAGAACAACAAATCCAAATTCCAACTATCAGCTTCTGAAGCTTAAAAGAAATCATATGGACATTAAAATTTCATAAGCTAAAGCCTTCAACAGGAGGGCAACCACAAGTCTTCAGTGAACAGGAGAACAAACCCCACCTTTACCCTTTACCCATGAGTGTATAGACTATGAGATCACGGGGAGTTATGAGACTGCTGTGTTTTTTTACAATAGAGTCATGCAATTTATGTGTTTCACAGCTTTGTGAGATGAGCTTGTGCAGATCCAGAGCACTGAAACAGGCTGCCCAGAGAGCAGGAGTCTCTTTCTATGGAGACAGTCAAGACACACCTGGATGCCTACCTGTGAGACCTCCTGTAGGGAGCCTGCTTTAGCAGGGGGTTGGGCTTGATGATCTCTAGAGACCCCTTCCAACCCCTGTGATTCTGTGATTCCCAAGTCTTTGGTGTATTCACTGCACATCATATCAGTAAGTGATTTAGTTTGGCTTAATGCTTTGGTGTAGTAGTAGAAGCTGCCATGTTTTTGGAAGGAAAAGCCAGGATGCTCTGTTGTGATGAAATATATAAGACTGGAGATGAGGCCACATTCAGAGCAGGCAAATTGAGCTGCATGTTTGTTGTCTGGCAGATGCCCTAGTGGTTGAGAGACAGCACTATGTCTTTGGAGAAACCTGCTCTGAAGGAGCAGCAGCAGCTGCTGTTCCATCCTTTTTCAGTAGAGGTCATCTTTCTCAGTCAAATTGCACATTGGCAAGCTGTTCTCTGGGGTGTAGCTCTGGAAATGCCCTCCCTTGTGCTGGTTGGCCTTGTGCTGTCTTGTCCCAGAGCACACTCATTGCAGCCCACCTCTGTGTGTACGCCAAAGCCCTCCTGCGTGCCCTTCTCTCCCTCATCTCACTTTACAAATTCTGGGCACAGCTGTGTGTTGGAGGAGAAGGAAGAGTTTCCCCAGTGAGATGTGGCATTTGGGTCGCTTTGCAGGGGTGCAGAGGAGGGATGCTCAGGATTTCTCCTTCCAGTGGCTCTGCAGCCCTTCCCTGTCCCTGCAGGAGGCCCCTCGATGCCTGCGGCTGTCACAGTGCTGGCACCAGCCTTACTGCTGCTTATGCTCTCGTATATCCTCCTTCAACATTCTTGATTATTGGTACTTAAATATAATTACTGTGGATTTTACAGCACTCTGGGACAAGATAAAGTAGAATGAAAACCAGTGAGGCAAATGGTCCTTCCTCTGATGTTCAGGGAAGATTTTAAGGTATTTTTTTAAAGTTAATTTATGAAAACCCTGATCAGATTATGCAGCTGTGCTTTTCTGTCTCAACATTGTCCTCCTGAGAGCACTGCCAATAGGACTTGCCAGTAAATTTCTGAAGATCTCTTAATATTATTAGTATTTCTGCATCTGGGGAAATGTTTTCTGAAGAGGGTAAGTTTATACTTGTCCTAATGAAATTTACATTATTAATTTCAGACTGTTTTTCCAATTTATCAAAATTATACTCTCACACTACGTTGCTAAGCATCTCTGATTACTTTCAGCTTTTTATCACCCCTTCTTCATGGTTTCCAGCTTTAATAAACTCATCTAGAAATCATCTGTCTGAATCACCCTTTGCTTACTGCACCAAAGACTTTACCATCTAAGATTTGCAATGGGGCTTCATATCTCAAAGAAATGGAAAAGAGAAGAGGTGAGAAATGACATATCCTATTAGTAGAGTCCTGTCCATTTGCCTCAAAGAAGAGAGAAGGCACAGAGTGATCCAGGAGCAGCCTCTATGGCTCGTATGAGGACAGTGGGTATGGTTCAACACTGGCTGAGATGAGGAAGAAACTTCCACTCACCTTAACTTGGGCTGAGTTGGCATCCTATGGAAAGTAATCCTTTTCCATATAGGGAACACAAGAAATAGAGGGCGAGAAGAAATATCAGTGGTACTGTGATCTTAAAGTTCTTCATTAAAATGTTTCTGGTATGTTCCCTATGACATTTTTATAATTTATAAAAAGAAAATTTGATTATTTTTTCTTAATCACCAGCCTCATCAAATAATCTGAATCCCACCAGGCCATTCAGAAACCCTACTTTTTGTTTTATTTATTTTAATGGGAAGCACCATTAATAATCTTTAAAAAATGTTTCATCTCTGACAGAAGGCTTTTAGTGGGAGTTTAAGAAAATTATTCTCAAATCAACTGATGATTTTAGTACAGTGGGAAGGTGCAATTGCATTATTCATTATTATTCACTTGATGCCCTAATTCTGCTCAGCACCTTATGAAGCCATCAACTGCAAAGACCAGACACTCCGAAGAGGCAATGTACATACGGAGGTGAGTGGAAAACTAGTGTGATGAGCCTCAGATCTTGTACTTATCCCCTTCACCATTTTATTTCCTTTTCTTCTCCCTCTTTCTTTCTCTGTCCCTCTCTGCTTTTGAGCCCATGCAGTTCTGGAATGGAAAATTCAGATTACTAGAAGAAATGGCTTTGGAAGGGACTTGAAGGGACAGAGCGATGTAAATGGAACAGGCTGAGCCTCAATGCACACAGGTAGCAGGAGAGGCAAAATTAGAAGGAGTGAAGGCAACATAAGTCGCAGAAGCACAGCACAGCTGGATAGGCAGGCAGCTGAGAGTCCAGCTCATCACCACTTCTTGTTGTCTTGGATGCATGAGGAAGCTCTGCTTTGGGGAGTCTCTGTGGTAATGACACAGAGGTGAGCTCTGGCAGGTGGAAGGAAAGGGTGGAGGAACCAGACTGCGACAAAAAATACTATTTCTACATGAAAGGGAAATGATTTTCTTAGTTTTCCTCTGTTTCCAAACAGGATAACTTAATAACCGTTTTGTGTTAAGCCATCTTCCTGGATTTTGTTTGTTTTGTGGCCTTCAGGATAAAGACAGCTCAATATTACACATTAATGTTAAAACATTTCCTCTCTAGATGAGCAGACCAAGTTTGAGGTGCAGTGACACTAGGGGATGAAAGCCAGAACTCTGGTAGCTGTTTTATTCTGGTCCCTGCAGGTTCTTACATTACTCTTGCCTCCTGCATCACATGGGAGTATTGCAGCACACTGTGAGGCCTGATTAATCTCTGGTTGATGAATTTTGTTCTCTCACCCATACAGTTTTCAGTTAAGAAATTGGAGAATGGGAAATAAACTGGTTTGTCTTATTGTACATCCTGGTGTATGTTAGAAAAAAGGCAAAGACAAGGCAGTGTGTTTTGCCATAGTTTGGAAGGTGACAAGATGTGCTTCCTCTGTGAGTTGATCCATATACTTGAGTGCCCAACTCAGGTGCCCAGTGAATGCTGTCTCCTGCCCAGAGCATCCATATTTTGGCCAAAGGCCACACTGAGAACTCCGTGTCCTGGAAAGACCTTGGGAAATCAGCAGATCCCAAAGCAGATGTTGGGTCTCAGGGCAGCTGTCTGGGCACCTGTGAGTTATTTATTTATTGTCTATTGTGCTGTCCCAAAAGGCATTTGGGCAGCTCAGAAATGTAGCATGGTCTGAGGAAGCAGCAAAGTGTTCTTGCAATGAAGGAATGAATAGAGGATAATTCATCTCAGGCACTCTCTGTTTTTTTAATTTTTTTTTTCCTTTTCAGTTACAAAGCCAGTCCCATCTGTTCTGCTTGGTTACTTATGGCACTGCCTCCAAGGTAAAACAAAAAATGATGCCTAGGTCAGAACTTGCCAGAAATGCAAGGAAATGCTATTCAAATCACTCTGCAGTTTGTGTAAGTCAGTCCCACGTTGGTCATGATGAAATGGGGCATGGAAAGTCATATTTAATCAGTGCAGAGGACAGTGAAAGCAATAGGTACCCTCCATCTAGCTAGCATCTCGACATGAAGTGAAGAGGCAGGGAAAGGCAGAGCTGGCAGCAGGGAAACACCTTTCCAAAACAGCTCAGGTATCGTGCTTGGTACCTTAATGCTGTGTTGTTAAGCCAAGTTTGTTTTCAGCTAACAGATCTGCTGTGGATGTAGGCAAACTTCTGCCAAGCAAGTCCTCAATCATACATGCTGCAGATCCACCATTTGCTTGATTTTTTTTTCCAAGTTTACGTAGCAGAAAAGAAACCTACTGAAGTTAGTGTACGTTTCTGTGGAGAGAAGCTTGTGGCTACAAAGGAGTAAGCTTTAGCAGGCTTTAATAATAACTTTTATGATTTTTGATTTAGCTTTGATTTTTGAAGATAAGCTGGCTTCTTTTTCCACTGCTGAGGTTGCCATTTGAATTTCTGAGTTACTTGCAGCCCAGTAAATTTTGTGTTACTACTGGGTTTCAGAGGGAAGCCTGGGATGTGGAGACCCATGGAGATAAGGGTACAGGGGGACACAGGGCCTGGAAGGGGCACACGTCCACCTGCCTTACTCTCTGAGGAGGTGTCGTTATGTGGGATGAATCACCTTCCAAGAAAGCTATAAATCCCAGGAATTTTTAAGCTGATTAAATTTTCAAATTTGGCTGTACTTGCATATACTCACTGAAAATAAAAGGGTTCCTACAGGTCAGGGCCTCAGGAGGAAGAATGACGCCTTAAATAAACCCACATCACATTAATCCTAGACCTTGTTTGTTTGTTTGTTTGTTTGTTTCGCTGTTGTTGTAGACATTTTCTGATGTGTGTTCAGTAATAAGCTCTGGAAAGTCAAGAGACTCCAGATGGTCAGCTGCTCCTCTGGGCCGAGCAAGTCACTGCAAATAAGAAGCAACTTTTGTCAGAGGGAAACTGCTGTTCTGAGAAAGGAAACACTGATGCTATGGGGACATTATGGGGATGAGTTAATCTCCATATGCCTATCTCCAGATCCAGTGTTGGCCACTGACTTCTTTGGAGTTGTGCTGAAGCAGGTGAATTGACTAGAAAACAAGTCATGTGAGGAGCAACTGAGGGAACTGGGATTGCGTAGTCTGGAGGAGTCTCAGGGGGACCTCATTGTTCCCTACAACTACCTGAAAGGAGGTTGTAATGAGTGGGTATCTATCTCTTTTCTCAGGTGACAAGTGACAGAACAAGAGGAAATCACATTAAGTTGTGTCAGGGGAGGGTTAAATTGGATATTAGGAAGGATTTCTTCCTGAAGAGGATATTCAGGCATTGGAAAGGGCTGCCCAGGGCAGTGGTGCAGTCCCCATCCCTGGAAGTACTTAAGATATGTGCAGATGTGGCACTAAGCAGCGTGTTTTAGTGATGGAACTTGATAGGTCAGGTTGGAGGATGGACTTGAAGATCTTGAAGGCCTCTTCCAACCTTAATGATCCTATCATTCTGTGATTCTAAGCTAAGTGACTTTTGCTTTGACGTTACATGTCTTCAGCCAGAGATATTCCTACTTGTACCTCACATCCACGGACAGGACTGGTGTGTCCAACTGCACAACACTACTTGAGTTGCTTTGGATGCCCAGTCTCAAGGATTTTGCTACTTGTCATGTTTGTGATGAAAGTGTCCTAGGCACAAAGGCAGTATGCAGACCACAGTCCAGTTTTCGCAAAAGCACCTTATATCCCAGAGGGAAAAGCTGGCATTGCACCAGAGGCTGAATGGCTCTGCTTTAGGGTCTCATCAGAGTGTCTTGCAGACCACCAAGGAAGATTGTCCTGGAACAGCTCCGACACACTTCTTGCTGGGTGAGAATCCTACAGTAAACCTCCCACGGATGAAAAGAGAGAGACTGTGATCTGTAATGTTAAATGCTGACAAAAGAGACATAGAAACTAAAGGGAAATCTAGCTCTTCTGCTTTAATACATTATTTAGGAACCTTGAGATGTGCTTTCTCAGCCTGCAATGAATGCTGAAATTGTCAATGAATTTTTTCATGAAACTGAATTAAGTGAAGTTGAATTTGCAGTAATATTACAGCTTATTCCTTCACTGATATGTCAACATTGCATGACTGTTTTTTTAAGAGCTCAGAGGAAATTCCCTCTACACTAATGCAGTTCTGCAGTGAGATACTGTTGTTTGCATGTCGTGGTTAATGAGAAAGACACAGAAAAGAACACTGAGCTGGTGTGTTGGCATCTGGCCACATGTCCCTGGAGCAGGCTTGGGGCATTGATCCTAGTGGGGTATTTTTGCAGAAAAAGCACATTGTTCCCTAAGAGACCAATTTGCTTGGTGGGATCGACATCATTGTTTAACACAGTTTATATTCAACAGAGAGCTGCCTCATTTAACAGTTTTATGTCATTAGGATTGTACTGCAACTTCAGACACTTTCCGTCCAATGTGCAGGTCAAAATACAATGGAGAGTGTATAAGAATTAACACTATTAATGACATTTTTCAGGAACAAACAGAATTAACATTTTGTATGGAATCGATCAACTCCAAAGACAATCTCTAAGTAGTTTTGCAGGGGTCTACACAGCTCTCTTTTGTCAGTCAAGGGCAGAAGACTCATATTTACCTTTATAATTGTGTTCTTGTTCTTGTTTTCTGATGTGGACTGTAGATTGAAATTTCTGACTTTCCTGGGCCAAAGAGCACCTATGCACCAAAGAGCATCATTAGTGCCAGGTCAGTTTGCTGTCACAGGGAGACTCTGCCTGAAGCCCTGAAGCCTACTGAGGCTATAGGGTCATGGCAGTAATGCCAGTGAAATCATCATCTGTGGCCTGAAGGGAACCTGCACAACCTGGTTATTGATATGAGGAAACTGGAGGTTAAGAAGCAGGTGAACAAGTCTTCCTTTGCATCTCATTCCTCCCACACCTCTGAACACGCTTTTGCAAAAATGCTGACATGCTTTATTGTAGTGTCACGCTCTCACTTTGCTCTATGGTGCTATTCTTCTGAGTTGCTGTTAGATGTGGACATGTTCACAGGCCTGCTGTGTTTCTCTGTCAGAGTGACAGACTGGCTTTCTCATCTGAGCAGCTGTGTTGTTTCACTAACATGTATCTATCACACTTGAGTTAATGTCCTTGGATTTTGTAAACGTCTAAATCAGTCACTTTGTTGACACCGTGCTGATCTTTCACCTTTTTTAATGCAGATGGAAAAGGAAGAAGAGGGAGAGGAGGTAAAGGAACATCTTGGGTTTTCTAAGGTATTGCCTGACCTGCTGTTGATGTGCCAGGTCAGGGAAATGCTCTATTCAAATCAACCTTTATCTCTGATAGTGTACAGCCATGGGAAGAGTATAAGAGGACAAATGTAGTGATACTTATCCTAAATTCTTCCCTCCAGCAGTCTCGAGCTGAAAGACTGCACAAGACAAAGATGGCATATTTTACATTGAAAACCCATGATGGAATTTTCTTCCGAGCTTATTCAGTCATTTCAGAACCATCCTGTATTTCTCGTTTCCACAGTTTGCCGGTGGCAAGGACTGCTTGAGTTGGATGACGTGAACACTTTCCTCCATCAGAAAGAACAGAGGCAGCTCCCTCTTCTAATTTTCCTTTTCTCCAAGCTGTAGAAATTTTGTGATGCTCCTTCTATGAACTAAATGATTTCCAGTTGTTACAGTCTCTTCTTAATCCCACTTTTGCCCTCTTCAGCTTGCTGCTTTTAGGTTCAGCTCTGTTGTCATGATCTTTGCTTTTTCTCTTCCAGTTTTCATATTTGCTGATTTCCTAAGTCGTGTAAGCAGATTTGCTGATGATTACACACAAAGGAATCATTCAAGGAGTGTGTTTTCCCCTCCATCTATTCTGTGTGCTTTCATCAAGCACAACCTGAAAGGAGATCTGCCTCTGCCTTTCTCCCTGCCTCTCTGCCACAAAAGTTTGCAGAGCAGAACATCCTTTTGGAAAACATCTTCAGGTAACAGTGTGGCCAGTGTCTTCCCTGCCATCATTTGGTTTGCAGGGCTTTCAAAGAGCAGGGCAAAGTCAGAGCTGGGCCCAAGGAACAAGCCTTTGCAACGGGGTTCTCAGAGGGCCTAGGAGCTTTCTCTGGTTTTGGGCTTCTCAGTGCAAAAGAGAACGGAGCATCCTGGTTGGGGTCCTTCAGAGAGCCACCAAGATGATGTAGGGACTGGAGCATCTCTCCTATGAGGAGATGCTGAGAGAGGAACTGCTCAGCCTGGAGAAGAGGACCCAAGGAAGGGTCTGCATGGCTTTGTGCAGTTGTTCAGGTATAACAGAAAGATTTCTTCATGAGAACATTAAAATCGCATAGTGGTCTTTCTTCTTTTTATGTCACTATTAGTAAATTGAAAATCTTTTTATCTTATGATCATCATTTTTATATATATATGTAAGTAAGACAACTTCATTGAGGATTTGGATTTTTTTTTCCTACAGGTACAGGAGAGCTGCCTGTTACAGGCAATTTAACATGATGCAAATGCAAATCTTATTGTGAAGGCAGACGGCAAATCAGCTTTTGATCAGCTGTGAGATCAGCTCCTACTTGATGCTTAGCATGCTGAGGTATTCTGATAACTTGAGCTGATTCCTGTAAGCCATTTCGCAAGCTCTCTTCCCTACTTGAGGATCAAATATAGCGGAGTGTATAATTCATGGCCTTTTATATTCATGTTTGTATTTTTGGTTTACGGTAGGTGAATACATTTGCCATTTTAATGAAATATATACCCACCCACTATGCAGTTATTGGAAGGAGGATTAACCTGATAAATGCATGTTTTTATAATACCTTATCTTCAGGAGGGAGGAACTTCTAGACAGCCTCTCTGTTGGCAGTTCTGCAGGGTTTTTGGATTTAGAATATCTGGGCCATTGGATGTCTCTTTTTTAGGCGCTGCCAATTGCACTCTGTCTATAAGCTAAAAGGTATGAGTACATTCTGAAACTGAGCATTGCACTAGGACAATTTTAAAGGCTTCAAGATATCCCTCCTTGGCTCTGGGATGACTTTTTTTTTTCCTTCTTTCAGTAATAAATAGAGCCTGAGTCATTGCAATAACTGGTTTGGCTCAGATAGCCAATGCCTGCACTTCAGAGATGACATGATATGCTTGTGATATACACACTCCTTGCAAATGATCTAGTCAAAACCTATGTAGGGACAATGTAACCTCTGGGTTTCTTTGAGAGATGGCCTTTTGCCATTGTTCATTTTTATTTTCTTTGTCTTTTCTGCTCTTTATTCACAGCTGCTATCTCCTTCCACTCACAAAACCCTGCTGCTGAAGGAACCCCAATCCCACCCCTGCTCAGCATTATTTCTCCTCTTTTACTAGCAGTTGAAACTCTCCATCAGCAGTGTCTTACCCAGGAAAAGCATACTGAATTTGTTCTTAATGTCTCTGGAAAAGCTAGGAGTTCATTACAAGAAGAAGCTGCTTGTGCTGCTTGCACGCTGCAACTGGTGCAGGGTGAGGAGGGTAGAAAATGACCTCTAGTGTTTCTTGTTCTAACAAAAATGGAAAAAAAAATGCTAGCCATCACTAGCACTGCCTTTGTAGTAGGCAATTCTTTATCACACTTGTACATTGATATGGACATATGCAGGGATGATCTGGTCAAGGAGTCTGATCTGGTCAAGCACCTTCTTTGTACAGATGCTCATTTGGTAAAAGGAGACTTCTGTCTGTGGCAGCTGTTGTTCCTGCTTGCTGTTCTGCTTTTGTGTTGACCTTTAAATTCATATTTCGAGAGAATACACAACAGAATATCCAGAGCAAACCAACTTAATCTAGTGTTAGCTTTGCAGATGCAGAACAGGCCATGAGAGTCTACAAGGTGCCACTCTGCAGGCAGTTCTGCTGAGAACAACCACAGTTCCAAAGCCCCATTAATGAACACAAGCAATGACTTTGAGGCCTGTGACTGGCACTTCAGGAACCTCTGTTCTTGGCTCTTTTTTCATCTGTTTTGGTTTATCATGCATACATCTGAAAGAAGTTGCTCCTACTCACTATGTCTTGCAGACATACAGACTGCTCTGCAGTCTTGGAAATGTCCTGGGAGTGATGCTCTGTTCAGAACAGGTTTGTCAGAAGATTGGCAAGTTTAATATTATGTCATTTGTTACTGCGCTGAATAATGTGAATTTCAGCTGAATTACATGGAAAAAATGACAGTAATAATCAACCATCATTACATAGGGTTTTCCTGCATTCAAATAAATCAGATGCCAGTTTCTACTAGAAACTGTGAGGAGTGCCACAAATGATCAGCGGTTCACGGCAGTTCTGTCTCTGGCATTTTGAACAAATGCAGCAATTTCTAAAGAAATTTTCTGTTTTCTAGGTCCGGGTGAGCATGAGAACCCCTGTTTTTTTCTTTTTTTCTCTTCTTTTTTTTGAATTAAAATTTACCCAATTGCAGTCAATTAATCAATTTCTAACCATTTACTGATCTTTAAGATCTTTTGCTGGTGTAGGAATAAGATGTCCCCCCAAAGTTTCTTCTGAGACATCTAATACCTGTTGCAATCCTTACCATGAGGCTGTGCTTGTTTTAAGCAAATTCTGACTTCCAGTGTGAAAGGGAAACAATTCCTTTTTGGCTTGAGTATGATATGCTCTGCATTGTTTTGATTTATTTCATACTGGCGCACTTTCCTGTAGCAATTCTGTTCCATCTGCTCCTTGTAAAGCAGGTCAGTGTGGTGCTGTTTTTGTGGTAATTTTGCTATGAGTGTGACTGCACTTTTTGTATTTGAGAAGTATTTTCAGACTCTACCAGTAGTGTTTTTGTTCCTTGCAATGCCCTTTCTTCCCACTCTTCAGAGAGGTGTCTTGATCCCTGATAACGTGGTCACCAGTTCTTTTGGGGAATTGGTGTTTTTAACTATTGTTCCTTTCCCTTGAATTGGATCTGGCCTGACTCCTTAATTTCCTGAAAGGTGCCCAAAATTGCTTTGCTACATATCGATTTGCAATCTGCTGCAATTTGCCTCTAGGTCATGCACTCTGCAGTTTGGGAAGAGTGCTTCTGGGTTTTCTTGTGTTGCCTTCTGGTGCTGCCAGCTGCTAGAGCATTGCCATTTGACTTCTGTTCTCCTAAGAGATGGCCTTCAGTTGCATGTCCTGTACGTGCTGCAGGACTGTATGCATTCCTGGGCTGTCTGCTTTTCATCCAGCACTGCAGATGGTTGTTGCTCAGCTGCTTTTTTACTGATTTTATCACATACGGGTTGTGTCTTCATCAGAATTGCTGAGGACCCTTTTCACCTTTTGAGAAAGGAGAAATCCATCTACTGCCTGCAAGCCTGTTGCCATGTAGGCCATTTCTTTGTCAAAAAACCCAAATTTTTGGCAGTGGCACTAGCCATGAAGCCAAGTGTTTGTATAGATTGGACCCTTCCATTTATTTCAGTGTCCTTACTCACTATAGGAAGCAGAGAGGAGGACCTGTATCCTTGATTTCTTCTGCAAAACAATTAATTATTGTCATGTAAAAAAAACAAAAATCCTGGGGATTTGTCTCTTCAGAAAAGTTATGTTTTGATTCTTTTTCTTTGAGGCAGAAGATTTGTGCTAGCCATACAAACACTTCTTGCTAGAGGAAACAGCAAATAGTCTCATGAAAGTCTTAGTTTACATGTGTGAAAACTTGTGATTTGAAAATAAATGAAGAGGTTTCTTTTGTTCTTCCTTTATGCATCTCTCCACATTAGCGACCCTCTGGCTGCGATGTTAATTCAAAGGTTCCCAGACTGTTCTGTGAGATCCTTGATGCTGATCCGCAGAGAGCAGTCCACTGGTTTGGTAGCAGCTGCCTGCGCCAAAGCGAAGTAAAGTAGCTGTAATTTAAAGAGGACATCTGAAATTTTATTCCTGCTCTTGCCTTTCCCTGTAAGCAGTTTGTTTAGCTGCTGTAGAGAAGCTGTATAACTAGGAAGATTTTTTCCCCTGTTTTGAAGGCTGAACACAATATGAAATTCAAAGGGATCCTACATATCCACAAAACCAGGGTAAGTTATATTTAATAAGTTACATTTAAGTTAAAATTAAGACTGCTCCTTGTTTCCCCATGTCTTGCATATTTGATGACTTTTGCTAGTGTAGAAGTTTATGGAATGTCTCTGGTGGGCAGTCTATGCAGTCTGTGAGCATATGCACAGTGCTGTGCAGGCAGAGACAGCCAACCATCCACTGGCCCTTTGCCTCTGCCACCACTGACTGGGGAACTGCTGAGCACAGGTAGTGCTCAATGCTCATGTCTGCTTGATGGACAGGCAGTTCAGGGAGTGGATTCTTTCCACAGTAATTAACAGAGACAATGTTTTTCTTATTTAATTCCCTGAGCACTCAAAAAAAAAAAAAAAAAAAAAAAAAAAAAAAAGTACTCTAGAAGACTAAGTATTAAGCGTTTGCATGCAGTTCTTGTCTACAGCTTGGCTAGCTTAGTACCTACCTGCTCTAGAAGTATATAATAGAAGTATAGAATCATAGAAAGGCTTAGGTTGGAAGGGATCTTAAACATCAACAAGCTCCAACTCCCTGCCATGGGCAGGGCTGCCCCCACCAGCTGAGGCTGCCCAGGCCCCATCCAGCCTGGCCTTGAGAGACTCCAGGGATGGGACACCCGCAGCTTCTCTGGGCAGCCTGTGCCAGTGCCTCATCACCCTCTGAGTTAAGAATGTTTAAGAATGTATTTCTTCAGATTTCGTAACAGAAATTGGTCTTCAAACATTTTTTTTTCTCTCTCTCTTTCTTTTTTTTTTTTTTTTTTGTTTTGATAAACAATACTGACAAAACTAATGACTTTTCATTTCAGCATATAAGTCTTGATTTACTTCCTGGTGCTGGATAACATACTGGAATCCAAACACGTTTCATTGATACTAAGATGTGTTTCAGAGTTAGGGGCTTTTTAATTTTTCAAACAAAGCCCAAAGAAACCAAAGAAAAATTGGAGCAAAATGTGTGTATTTTATCAACTGAAACACATAGCAGTTAACAACTTTGCCAATGTTGGGCCCCACTCCCAAAGAGAATACAAGTTTTTTATAACACTATCCAAAGTCTGGCCATATTTTTGTCCAAGGCTTGTATCTTAATTATAAATAATTAAGATTTTTAAAGATTTTGCTGCTGCTTGAATACTTGGTAAATAATCTAGCTGCACAGTTCTGTTAAGAATGCTTTTTTGTTGTTGTTGTTCTTGGTCTGTATGTGTCCTACATACTAATTTAGACATTATGAGCTTCCCAAACAAAGTAGAATAGCAGCTGTAATTCCATGCACAAGAATATATCCATCATAGACTATAATCCAAGTTCTACATACAGAATGTTTAGGCTCTGATTAATTTATAAGACGTTAGGAAAAAACTCAGCCATCATATGTAGCTCCAACATCTCTGGCTAATGCAACATGCAGGCCGGCGTTTCAGCTATACACAGCAGCTATCTATCTGCCCTGGTTTTGAACTCTAAGTACACAGCATTGTTTCCTGAGTGTAACAGCCCAGATAAAAATAAGTACCTGTGCTACCTACCTACAGCTGATTTGGCTATTCGTACTGCAGGGCACCTCCAGCTGGTGCTTAGCTAATAGAAAATCACTGGATGTTGCCATGCACTCCTCCTAATATCAAAGAAAGATGGAGGGCTGCACCACGGTACATTACAGCAAATAAGATGAAGGACAAAGCAGAAATAAGAAAAGTTGAGAAAAGGGCAACAAAATGAATAAGGAATGTAAGACTTCAGAGCCTTTCCATCTAGAGAGACTTTTCAAAGATAATGAGAACTTCCAAAGAGAAAGGTTATATATTGGACAAATGTGAAATATTCATATCATCTACGGAAAGAACTGGGTGACCTTGAGCACTGCAGTAATCAAAATGGATTGAAATTTAACAGTACAAAATGAAAGGTCAGGTATTTGCTAACTAATAACAAAACCTTTTATTATAAATTGGGATCTTATCAGCTGGAAATGACTGAGGAGGAAAAGATTCTGGAGGCGCTGGTAGATCAGGGAGAAAGTTGCCGAAATGATGTGTCTGTGAAAAGGCTGTTTAAATAAGCTAGCTGCGTACAGCGTGGTTGGAGAATATCAATTCCGTTACATCCATCCTTTGAGGAAAGCCTATCCACCCATCCTTCCACAACATGCAGACCATTCAAACTATGCGGGCAATTGAAGATGACAGAAATCTCACAAAATTGGTAACAATTACATTTCACACAATTGTTAATGCCAATTAATTTCTTCACAGTGGATAATTACTATAATTTATATTGAAACATCTGTAGGAAAATAGAAGGAAAACTGAAGCAATGTAGAGCAATTTTGTAGAGCTGTAAAATAAATAAGTAGCTAAATAGCTCCAGTCCCAGGTGCTCAGTAGTGAGCAATGCCCAAAGAGTAGAGCTGAGAAATTCTCCTTCATGGTTTCTGGGTAGAAAATGTATCAATTGTAATCCTTGTTGTGCATCTCTCAGCAATGAGTTTGATGAGCATATTCAGATTATTCATGGTTTATCTCAGCTATTTCTTTGCAAGGCCCCTTTTGGAAAATGGAGACAGCCCTCTGAAGAGACCGGTGCTGGCAGAATTAAGAGCATTCTGAGTACGATTGCTCCTATATTGTTGCTTAGGCACTTTTTATATCAAGAAAATGTTTTAACGTGTCAGTACTGTCTGCTGTACAGCCATTTGGGTACCTGCTGATGAAATACCCTCTGTCACCTCAGACCAGCACTTCTGCAGCCCATGGAAGTAGAGCTGCCAGTGAAGGGCTCACTGCTCCTGCCACAAACCACTCCCCTTGCTCCCCATCACACAGGTATGGCTCAGTCCCAGCCATTTTGCAGTCTGGCTCTTGATTCCAGATCCCTCAGCTGAGTATGCTTGGGTCACATGAGGCCTTGGTGACTCTTCCTGCTTTTTTGATTCATTCAGCGTCATCCATTGAGCAAACACATGAATAGCAACCATGGCTTTCACCTCTTCTCAAATACCCTGGGAAGGGCCTTGCACATCTGGGATATCTCCTGTTGTCTTCTGCAGCACGTGTGCTGAGGCTGTATGCAAACAGCGCAATGAATTCAGCAGGACGTCAATATCAAGCCTCAGCTCCCTTTCCAGCTCTTTCACCCCGTTGTATGTCCCAGGTATTATGGGGCCCACGCTCAGACAGTGCTATGTTCCCACTGTGGTGGAGCTTCAGTCTTCCCTATTTCTTCAAGGGTTCAAGCTTTTGCCAGCAAGTTGCATCATACCCTCTATCCCAATACAAAGAGGAGAAACGGACAGAGTTGAAAAACTTAACAAATTTTAGGCAAGTGCTGAGGAGTAGCTGTGGATGTGCACAGCTGGGAGGCTGACATCTCCTAGTTATATTTGCAGCCCCGCGTACTGTCCAGACGACGGTGCTTTATCACAGCGTTGTTCTCTACTGTCAGGAGCAGTACGCTGCAAATCTTCCAGCTTGCGTAGCACCCATGCCTGTAAATCTTCACCTGCATGGCTGCAGATTTAGTCAGTAACTCAGAAATTACTCACTAGCTCACGATGGGTACTGGGAGATGAGACAAGAAATGTCAGCTGGTCCAAGTGCTAATCAAACCTGGGGGTAAACAGACAAAGGCTCAGAAAAATTTGGCAGTGTAGATTTTGCTGCAGACAGCACAGCCTTGAAATCCAGTAGCTGAATACGTTTGCCATCAACTTTAGGTAATAAACCACCTGGAACATCATTTTGGACATTCGGTCTGATGAGATGCCCTCCCAAGAGATAGGGCAACCGAGGAATGTGTCAGGGCTTCTATGAGTCCAGGTAGCCCAGGAAGACTGTAGTGGCCACCTCAAGCTCACTGTCTGCTTTCCTCATCGAAGTGCAGCCACCTCCTCGGGCCGTCAGAGCAGTAGCTCGCAGTGCCCATGTGTCACCTACCACACAGCCCCACATCTCAGCCCCAGCTGTGCTCCTGCAGCCAAGCTGGATCTCACTGCTGTCCTCCTCCACCAGGCCCTTGCAAGCGAAGGATGGTTTCCAGCCCTGTAGTCTCCGTGTGGCCACTGTTTCCTCTGTCTGCTTGTCTATCCTGAGAATGCAAATATTGCCAGATATTTATGCTTAAATGGACAGGAAACTGAATCAAACCATCATCTTTGCCCGAAAAGTATTGTGGTTATAAAGCAATATAAGAAGAATTAATGATGTATTAAGAGAAATTTCACCTCTCAAAACTTTGTGTAAAATCACTTGTATGTGCAAAATATCCTGTCTTCTGCTGACAAGGGGAACACAGGATGATCATTAAACTGAGTGTTCAGACCATGGTTCGTTGCCTTTACCTGGGCTCTGTGAGTGAGAGCTCTGTTTGAAAAACAGTAGCAATTTTATCACGTGCAGGAGATCACACTGAAGTCATCTGCCACTGCTGTAAACTACCTGAAGGGATGCTGGATGCTTGAGCCAGCTGAGGGTTTGCTGTGGGAGCAGAAAAATGAAGAGCAGGTCATATCTGAGGAAACCAAAGGAGATTTTCATGTCCATCTTAGCTAGATGGAGGCTGGAGGAGATTCAAGTCTGTAACAGTGCTGGTGGGAAAAGTGAGGAAGCTCTGAAAATAACAAAAACAGTATAAGAACTGAATGTGCATCAGCTGGCCAGGAGGAAATGCAGGCTAAAAGTGAGAAGGTGGCTCCCTGTCTCCAGAGCTGTTAAGTCCTGGATCAGCTTCCCAAGCAAAATACTGTGATAGCTTCCAAAATTGGAGCTTGACATGGCCCTTAAATGGCTCTACATGGTGCGGTGTCAGTGGCTGACCTCTGTCACAGGAAATCGATCCCTCTTGTATGTCCATTTGTTAAAATTGCTTGTAAGTGCCGCCAAGGAAAGGTACCACCATAAAGAAAACATAGTGCTCAGAAAGAACGCTCATCAGCAGAGCGCCAAGGGGTCACTGGCCTTCTGTAGTGGTGCCCCGTGGCTCTCTGAGATCTCTGTTGTGACCTTTATTGTAATACGTGCACATTTCACAAGCAAAATTAAAATTACACAGGGAGAAGAAAACTAGTCAGCCAGCAACCAGGAGCAGATCAGTGCATTAAAATCCAATCACATGCTTGGGGACATGATGTCACAGTCCCCAGGGCGGTGCGTTGGGATCTCTCCCGGGGAGCGCAATAGCGAAGCAGTGTTCTGTGATCCATACCATACTGCGAAAGACAGCTTTAAATTTCACAGAATGGGGATCTGCTGCTGAAGCCTGGTTTCTTTAAGGTTCGCTCCTTTTTTCTTCTGTTGTCTAGAGGAACTTGGATACAGGAATATTAATATTTTATGTCCATTCACAGACAGGTCTTTTTTCATGCAGGTCCCTGCTAGCAGATGTTCCTTATCTCTTGCCTTTTAGAGAGCTGTTATTACCCTCCAACTGTCCCTGTTTCTCCTCGATTAGGGATCCAGTAGCAGTTACCTAAACAAAGAGAATTTTCTTTCACATCTTCTTGCATTTTTTTTTTAAGAATTTAATTGTCACTTAGGCCACAAGGGTAAATGTGACTGGATTTGTAAGTGATGGTCAACTCTAATGAAGGTGACCCTTCTCGTTCCCACCACCTCTCACATCATTTTATCCCCTATTATTTCCTGTTCTCTCAAACTACAAGGGAGGCCTGTCTGACAGATTTAGCTTCTTTCTGAGACAGTTGTCGGAATTCCTGCTCTGGTTATTAAGCTGCAGCAAGGCATCCTCAGTGTTGTTTCAGCTGTGGTACCTTATATATGTTGATGGTACCCTGTGCGAAAAGGAACTATCTGCTTCTTTTATGTTAATGTTGGAGCAGCAGTATGTTCACACTGTTCATTTTCCTCTTCTTTTTTTATTTGTTTGTGAGCAGCTTGGACATGAAGGTGCCAAAAAAACTGCAGATAATCTGCTTTTTTGTTCTCACGAATGCACTTGAAAACACCCCAAAACTAAAAGCTCGTAGAGCCGGGCGCAAGTCTCTTTCTGATCTCTTTTCAGAGCTCTTTCTGTAACAATTCTCCTCCCCAGCAGATCTGTATTTTTCAATTAAGACGAGAATATTCTCTTTTACCTAAGGTCTGATTGAAGTCATTGAAAGGTTGCAAACTGACTGTCGTGGTTACTGGATTGAGGCACCTCTCACAGATCTCAGGCAAATTAAGCGAGCCTAGGTAGCTAGAAAGTCATTTTCTGAGAAGTGCATTTTATTCTGAGTAATATTTTGTTATATGCTTTTTGGATTAAAAGGGCACTACAAAATGGTGTGAAGGATAGGAACTTAGATGGAAGCAGCCCAGTCATATGGGCTGAATATGTGCGTGCTCTGTCCTCTTTTAATATCCCTATTAAAATGAATTTGCCATGCCTTGTTAGTATAAAACCCATGGAATAGTCTGTACATTGCAGGTTAAGTGTTTGTAATTCCAGCAAATCAAACCAGGGCCTTAACTGCTTGCATAATGTGGTAACTGGGCCCATTCAGTAAATGTGACAGTTCCTCACGGTAGGTGCAATACTCCTTATCCCTTTGACCATATTAATGGGGTCCTTTATGAAGAGCATGGGACCTATACGGCAGCCATCATGCTCACTTGCCTTCTCCTGTTTCTGGGGTAGGAAGGTGCAGGAGGACCCTCGCTCCTGCAGGAGGTTGCTGACAGACTAAACTGTTGAGCAAACTGCACTTGTGGAGTTATGAGTCAGTAGGGTGGAATCAAAGGGTATTTTTCTTGAGAAGCTGCTTGATCTCACTGAGCAATCTCAAGTCCCATTTACTTCCACCATTTTATTTAGTTACTACTTGGAGCAATAAAGTAGATTGAATTTGTCAGTAGCACTAGTGGTGTTTTGTCTCTCAACACAGAGCAAATTTCATCTTGTGAGTGAAAAAGTTCAGATGAAAGGAATCAGCTCCAATGAAAGGAAGACCTGTTATAAACAGCTTCTTGGCTGCACTGATTGACTGGTTTTGCTGCTGTTTATGAAGGGATAGCTACATTCCAGGGATAGTTACCTGCCTCTCAGTTGGTCCATGAAAGCAGGGACTACTGCTTTGTATGCTCTCCTCTCCTGCTGGGACAGCTCACCCGACAGTGTTTGGATGATACTCAGCTATTCTTAATGCTCCCAGTGGCTTTCTTTAAAGTCCTTCCTTGTACCAGGCCCTTTCAGTGTGCATAGTGATACATCTCAGAGGTTAACACTACAATACCCATGCTGCCTCAAGACAAAGGTCCATCTTAGCTAGAACACCGTCTCCACAGTGCATGCTTGGACTAAGAGAGTAGGAATGATCACAGAATCACGGAAGTGTAGGGGTTGGAAGAGACCTTTACAGATCACCGAGTCCAACCCCCTGACGATCATTGCCCTAGAGTAATCCCCTTGCTCCCAGCACTCAGTATTTTAGGGAATTTGTGGATAAGAGGTCCCATCAACACTGCTGTTTTTAATAACTGTGAAAGGATTGATCCTCCTGGAGTTTTTCCAGACTTTCCTCAAACCTGCTTAATCCTTTGGCCTCCACAATGTCCTGGGGCAGAGTTCCACAATGTAATCTTGATTATTGCAAAAAAAAGCTTGATTTTTCTTGTTAAGCAGGTGAGGCGAGTTATGATTCACAGCTATGATTATAGCTGTAGATGTCTCTGTTCATTTTAGGAGAGTTGCATTAGATGACCTTTTAAGGTCCCTTCTAACTCTAACAACTCTATGATATAAGGATATAAGGAAAAAGTCTTTTACAGTGAAGATGGTGAAGCACTGGCACAGGTTGCCCAGAGAGGTGGTAGATGCCCTGTCCCTGGAGACGCTGAAGGCCAGGCTGGACCAGGCTCTGAGCATCTGATGGAGCTGTAGGATCATTGTGGGGGAGTTGGACTAGATGACCTTTAAAGGTCCTTTCCAGCTCTGAGGATTCTATAATTCATCAAACTGAGGAGCTCATGACTGCAATGTGGGCTGGCAAAACTGCTGGCTACCTAAGCCCCATGCCTACAACGGCTCAGTGCTGAGAGTTTATTAGCATTGTGCATAGCTGTGTTTGGGGATCCAGACTGAATTTGTCTCATTTCACGCCTCTCCCGTGTTCACAGTCTCTCATTGCAGCAGTTTGTCCAACACAGGCACCTCTACACACAAAGCTGGCTGCAGATATACCCCTTTCTTCTCTTTTCCTCGAGAATGGGATGAACCAGCAAGCCAGCATTCCCTGTGGTGTTAATGAGGAAAGAGTGATCAGAGTGATCTCAGACAGAGTAAGATGAATTAATTTAAAATGGCTTATGGGCAAAAATAAAAAAGAAACTGAGAGTCAGTTTCTCATTTGAAGCCCAAATTCACTAAATGGGAAGGCAAGAGGAGTCCTTGGCTGCTTCTTGATGTGTGCAGGCCTCATCCATTTTTCTCTCTGTCCTTAGCTAGAAAATTGTGACTTGCATTAGAGACAAGCACTGCAGCAGAGATCCCGGCTGTTCCCTACAAGAGTCATCCTCTGCCTGAGGAAGGGCACAGCTGCTTCCCCACTCAGCTGTGCTTCCCTCGGGGGACTTGATGACATTTATGCTCTTGAGCCTCCCCAGCTTTCAGTTTGGATCTGGATGCAGCTCAAGGCATTGATTTTAAATATAAAATATTTTGCGTCCAAGTTGTGGACTTGCCTTGTGCTGTCTGATGCTGTGGGAATTACAGAAGCTGCCTTTAGGAACAGATTTCCAGTGAGGACCTCTAGCCCAACATTTTTACCCTTTTCCTTTCCCTGAATGGCCCACTTATGCTAGGCTCACTTTTGAATCTCATCTATTTTCCTTTGGCTTTTGGGGGAGACTCGGGGGCTGCCCCTGTTAGGAAGGGAAACATGTATTGGACCACTGCCCTGGGCTGAGACAAAGAGTGATCTGTGTCCATGGCTTTAAACTCTCATCCCTCCAGTTCAGAGAAGCCAGTTGCTGACTGTGTTTCTTGGCCTCTCTATCTCCTCTCCTTGGCCAGAAATAGTTGGAGTAGTTGGGAGGCTCCTAGATCACCCAGAGCAAATCTATGGCAGGAGACATTGTCATAGTACAGCAGTTCAAGTGGTCTAGTTCCTGTGATTCAGAACATTTCCCAGTGCTGCTTATTTTACCAAAACAAATGTAATAGGGATTACTGACTACCAATGATTAGGGTGAGCTTTGCATGAGACCTGATGATTTGGGGTTCTTGGTAAGGTTTTACTGAAAACGTTCATATTTCTAATTTCTAACAAGGAGGAATCTGGGAGATCTTTTGCACAATGAGACAGCACTGAGTAAGAGCAGAAAGATTCCCCATGGCAAGAACAGTGGCTCTTGGACATTTGCTCAAGGAGTTACTTCTGAAAAGACAGTGAGGTGGAACAAGACTGTGGCTCTGTGTCATACAGCTAGCTCTATTTCTAAGAGCTTAAGTCAGTTAATCTAATACCTAGGCCGTCTGATCAGGAGTGGATTTAACACTCCAGGATCAAAAGTTCAGGAACAACATAACATATATAAGAAATTAGAGGTCAGGACACACGTAATTTCAGTCTATTTCAGGCATCTATCAGGAGTTTTTGCTGTAGTTGTTAGTCTTTCATAAAGCTTACCTGGGATATTGTGCCCAAGTCAGGGAATACCTCCAGTTCCATTCAGATTTAGAACTGCAGGGCTGAGGGAGCGCTGGCTGTGGACAGGATAGGGGAAGGTGATAAGAAAGTGATCATTTGGATGGTCAGATGTTTGTCAAAATAGAGCTTGTAAGATTAAATTCTGCCAGAAAATAAATAAGCAGTCAGCACAGCTCAACAACTTGTGCTCTTGACAGTGATCTCTGCCACCAACACCAGATTCCCAGTGGCTTCACGTGCAGCAAGTTGTTATGTGGTAATAATTCAGAAGTTTCCTCAGAAAGAAAACTTTTCTAATGCCCGAAGGACAAAACTGGCTTGACTTTCATTAGCAGCTAATACATTTTTGTTCTATTGTAGCATAAAGTAAGCTGAGGAAATGTAGGTTAAAGCCTGACTTTTATTAAACCAGACGTTACAAAAATATTGACTGTCAAACACCTTTCTCTTCCTTATCCTTGAGGTCTATGTTCTGTGTTTTAGGAAAGCCAGGATGTCTCTCAAGGTTTCATTAATTTGAGGTTTGTCTCTCATAAAACATCATGAGACTGTCTTGGGAGCCTGAGCACGGTCGTGCTGAGCTTCCCTGCATGCTGCTGCACTCTGTGTTTCCAACACAGCTGGGCTACGTTTCTAAAAACCACTATGCATTTACAAACTGAGAAAAAAAGAGTTATACTGAGCATCATCTTACTTTTGCCGGCTATAGGTCAGAAGAAAAACGTTATTAGGAAGAGCTAAAAAGGGTCATTCATCTTCTGTATATTGCAGCAGCTCAATATTGTAGCAGGATAAAAAATACTTGAAAATCTCTGAACACAGCTTTAGGAGTTCCAGAGCATATTGGCAATTGAGATAATAACAAAGATATTCTGTGATTGATGGCAGATTAGGGAAAATCTTGATTGAGAATTGATGAGCCCCCATTAGTTTCTGTTTGTTGTTATGCTGCATCTGGGTCAGCCTCTGGGATTCAATTTGGCAGCAGCTTTGTTAGCCAGGAGACAGATCTAGCCATGGATTTTTAGTTCTCTGGAAGGGACATCTGGTTGTGTGTGATCTGTGTTTTGGTTTTCCTTTTTCCTTTTTCCGTTTTTTTTTAATAGTAAGACTTACAGACTTGTTTGCAGTACCCTGAAAATGTTTGGGAAATGATTATTTTCTTTCCTTGGTCAGAGAATGGTGGTTCCCTTCAAAAGAAATTCAAGTGATTATCTAAGGCCTAAAAAATAGAAATTCTGTATATTCAAGGAATATGTTTTGAAGTCTGGGAATGTTGTGTGTGTATGTCTTCATTGTAGGCTGCATGGACTATGCATGGCGTGATGGCTGGACTAGATGATCTTAGTGGTCTTCTCCAACCTTAATGATTCTATGATTCTGTTTTATGGATTTATGATTCACATACATGCTGGATGCATGTTCTATAACAGTTACATTTTTTTTCTCCAGAAGATGTCAAAGCGTTTTCAAAGCTATGGAGAACAGTGATACACGGCTGATTCTGGAATAAGGAACTGGGGCTGGGCAAAAGTACACAGCACAATTTATGAAGCTCCAAAGGGAAAACTTAATTAGGCAGACCTTAAATACTCCTGTTGGAGTTTGATCAGTGCAACTGCCACAAAGTGGTAGAACATCTTTAAGAATGGTAAGAGCTTCATTAGAAACTCAGTTTTATCTCTCAGTTGTGGAAAGAGGCACTGCTCATATCACAGTGTGAAAACTGCTGTACTTTATAAAAAAAACCTTGGTTTTAATCGCTGGTCTCAACCTGAATACACACATTGCCATTTAGCTTATCGCATGCAGCAAGAGTACACACAGCCTGTGGGAGTGTAGCAGCAGGACTTGCATTGATTTCAAAGCTGCTCTGCACTAGAGTTAGAAACTTCATAGGACAATTTGGGTAGTTGCCTATCAAAACCCACGTTTAACATTGCTTCTCTCAGCAGCAGAAATAGGAGCCAAGGGGCGAGGGGGCTGTAATGGATCGCCTAGTGTTAGGTTCTTCCCTGCCTGGTGTTTTACATGCTTTTTTTTGGTGCTGAATGTTTTATAAAGGAATGAGAAATTAGCTAATTGTCACATGGCACTTCAGGTCTGCACGTGGAGATATATATTCAAACTATGGAGGCAGCGGGTCTGAGACCACTGTTTGCAGCAGTGCTTGATTAGAGGGAAAGACTTTTCAAAAATCATCCAACAAAATGGAGCTGTGTGGTGCTGTCATCCCTCGAAGTGAGGGCTCAGCCCTAATCCTTTCAGACTGAACTGACAGCAATTTACAAAATGCAGCCTTGTTAGTGTGATGCTTGCAAAGTTTTCTTGCTTTCATCTGTTCAGTATGCTTCCAATTTCCATTTTTCTGTAACTGGCGTTTGATTCTGGGGCTGCAGCTCACGTCAGACACAGCCTTTCAAACACTGCATCTTCAGTCTGGCATTGACACTACCAGCTACTGGACACCACTTAAAAAAGAGACAGGAATCAGTCCCTCAGCTAGACAAGAGATGCCAGGCAATGTTAATGAGCTGCGGGCCGTGCTCCACAGCTCTGTGAGGGCTGCCTTCTTCCCAAGCACAGCGGTGGCAGGATGCAGCCCTGCCTCGCGGGCAGCAGCTGAAGCTCGGTATTGGGATTTCACCACGCAGCTGCAGTTTGAGCCACTGACAACTGTGTCTCCAAGCTTCCAAACGCTGCTCATCACTCTGAAAAGCATCTAGAAACATCTGACTCCGCAGTGAATAACAGCAGAAATGTTTGGCACTTCTGAAGCAGTTAACATCTGCTCAGATATTAGTTAATTAGCAGAATAATATTAATCTTTGGAGAAGTCTTATCTTTCATCAGATGTAAAAAATAAAAGGAGATAGCACTGCTGACACAAGGGTTGCACACTGATCTTGTCATTTTAAATTAAAAATACGTCAAGAAAGAAAGAGCTGCATTTTGAAGCCTCTCATTGACTTCACTCTATCTTGGCTAAGGGGCGAGTTGTGACTGGTCCCCATCAGTCACACCCAGTCTGTTTTTATGAAAGATTCCTTTTTTTCTTGATCCTTTCTAAATGACATAGTGGAGATGGGATTACCACCTGCTCCACAACACACTAATCCATATATATGTTGGCTTTGCATAAGTATATTTGACAAGTTGTTCCCTCAGACTGTTTGGAATTAATTGGAAATGATGAAACTCATCAGCTATTGCTCATTGTTAGGTAAACATCTCAAAATCCTTTAGCAGTTATATCTGTGCACCTCTTTCAATACTGAACATTTTTCTAACAATGCTGCCATCAGAAAGGGACATTGTCTTAATGACACAGAGCTGAGATACTTGAAGTGAATTTCAGCTCCAGACACAAACATGTTCATTTAGATGCTGGCATGTCTGCAAGCTATCTAAGCTCCTGTTACAGTTGTCAGAGATCAAATCCATAGTGCTTGGAGAGAGGTTTTCCTCACCCCTGAGGTGGCTCCATGTTGACTCCCCAAATGACTGAAGTTGAAGGGACCTCTGGAGATCATCCTGCCCTACAGAGATGAAGAGAGTTTTAAACAAAATAAATCATCCCAACACCCCAGAACTCTGCATTCAGGCTGAGCCTTGGAACAGACTGAAATATATTCAGATATGTACCTTCCCCTGTTGTTTTTGATACTGAAAAGCCACTTGACGAGTCTTTTCTCTATTTTGTATACTATTGTTGAGCCAGCTCAGAAAAGGACCTGACCATTTATCCAGATCAAGGTTTAACCATTTGTTGTTGATGCTAATGCATTCACTGTGCTGGAACACAAGTATTTCTACCTAAATCCAGCTAAAACATTGGGATTTCTGTGCTGAATTCCAGCTGCAAGTGAATCACTCACTGTAAACTTGCTTCTGTGCAGTGCATTGAATGCTTTGCAAACAGATTTTTTTTGCTGTGCCGGGGCAGTATCCTCAAGGGAGGGAGTGAGCTCAGCAGAACGATGCTTGCTTATTTTTATGCTTACTCTGTGACATTTCCCTGTAGCAGCAATTTGCAGGTGTAGCGAACGGAGCCACAGACCATGGTTCTTGTTGTGTACGATGGCTTATGGTGTTTTGATCTCCAAACAGTGCAGGCAGCAGTGCAGATGTTAAGTAAGAGCGTCTGCTGATATGGAGCCATCTCTATCTTTTCTGTACATCTAGGCTGTTGGGGTTAAGGCTTAGGTAACTGTCTACAAAAGAGGCCTTGTTCTGCACGGACTTTGTTCTACATGTCAGTGCCTAACATGTCCTTTCCACCTCTCTTTTGTGTGCTGTGGAACTAGTCAGTTCTTCTTCAGCTTGTCCCACAGCTGTAGTCAGTCTCATGTGTATCAACTTGTTAGTACCTTGGTAAGTCAAACTTAGGCTCAGGTACGGAAAGTCTTTTCCATCCAGGGCAGCAACAACAGCAGTGTGGCTGGATAACATCCTTAAAGCCTTGTATTCATCATTTAGAACTCCAAAAAAAGATGATAAAGCACACTGAATATGCACCTAGCCCTTCCTTACTGCCTGCTACTCTTTACATTGTGGGAAGTCCATTTTTCTCACTCCTGGATGTCTGCCTGACCCCTCAAACCAGCTGCTAGCTATTGACCTTCAGTCTTCTTTTGATATCCAGTTACTGCTGGGGCCCGAACAAAGGATAGAGACCTCTGGGGAAGGGCAGTGCAGTCTGATCTGGCCATATCTCACACTTATTCAAAGCATCTTTGTTATTTTAAAGCAATCAGTATTTATCATATATTAACTATATTAACATAGAATCATTAAGGTTGGAAAGGTTAGTCCATCAACCCCTCACCATCATGCCCACTAAACCTGTATTAACAGAACAAATTAATTACAAGATAAAAATATGATTTCTGTGACACTGAAGAGCAGGGCCACAAGACTCTTTCCCTCTCCAAACCAACATGCTCCCTCCCTTTTCTCCCCCTCAGGGCTTCCAGGCCCTGAGCACAAGCCACCACTGCTGCCGTGCCCCTTCCCCTGCACCAGTGGGGTGCTGCTGGAGCAGGGAAGTGCTTGGTGCCTGGTGGGGCAGCTGGGAGCTGCCACCAGCAGCAGAGGCAATGGGGTGCACTTGGTACTGAAGGGAGCTTGCCTGAGGAAACCTTCAGCTGACCCTGCTGAGGTGCATCAAAGATCATCTCTGAGTGGCTGACACTTAGGGAGTATACCACGGAGTCTGAATGTTTCCAGTTTTACCTGAAATGAAGGCTTCTACCTTATGTTCCACAATGCTACGCTGGCTCTTGATTAAATTTGTTTGCTGTTGGATTTCCAATTGTTTCTTTTTCTCTTTTTGTTTTGTCACTTGCAGCATGTACTTGCTTTTTATTACCCTATTGCACATGTGCTCAAGTGTTCTGGCTCATGCAGAGATCTTTTCTGCAATTGCTTATTCTATGATTCTTCTTCACAGAGCTGCAAGCTCACATTAACGTCAGTGAGCATCCTGACATATTTGCATTTTGTGATTTAAACAGAAATGAACAGATCCTTTCATTGATGTGCTCACAAAGAGTGGTGAGGGGTACAGTACAGCACTGGGGATGATCTGGATTTGTTATGACATTCTCCCTAAATTACCGAATCCATCTTGCTTTATGCTAATTAGATCTCTCTGTTTGGTGATAAAACCAGACCTGGCAGAAAATGGGAACTTAATTAACTTTCATGAAACATTTAGGCAATAATAGACCTATGAACAATTAGAAACCTGGATTTACAATGTGCAAGTCTTACAATCTCGTTTACTTTTAAGTAGTTATAAAATTAGTGGATGAATGAGCAATAGATGCAATATATTTGGATTGAAATAATTTAATGCAGCATGTTCTGGATTTTGGCAGTTAAAAAGTAGTTTGAATTATCTTTATTAGGAAGTTTATGACATAATATGAAAATAGACATGTACCCTAATGAATCAAAATGGATTAAGTTATTGAGAAGTTTGTATGGGTTTTTATTAGATCCAGTTTCATTGAATATTTTCCTTAAAGATCTTGAAGGAGGAGGAAGTTGCATGATAATGAGAGCAGCAGCATCAGATAATGAGAGCAGCAGCATCACTGAGAGAATGCATACAGAGAAAAATGGTACAAAGGGATCTAAACCTATTGGAAATTTGGGCAGGCAATAGCAAAATGACACTTAAGACATGCTAAATAGTAAATACGAAGGCCAGGAATCTGCAAGAGAAGCAGCTCTGTATAAACTGAAGAATATTCAAGAAAGAACTTTGCTTGATAGCTATAGAGATCTGCTCCAAGAAAAGACTATAGTGGCAGCCCACCTGTTCTGCCTGGTGATGGGGAGAGCCAGGGCTGGGTGTTAATTCTGGTGGGATGGCTCCTGCAGTCTGTGGCAGAGCTCAGAAAGAGCTTTACCGGGATGATGTGAGGGCTGTGAATCTTGCCTGCTGACACGTTTCTGCAAACTAGTTCTGCTCAAGTGCTCCGGAGGAATTGTATTTCAGCACAAGGCTCGCCTGCGAGTTGTCTTTAGAGGGAGAGCAGGCATTTGTCTGTGAAGATTTGCGAGGTATGAGAAGAGCAGATCAAATGCACTAGCAAAACCACATTCAGCTCTGTCAGAATCAGCTCAGCTGCTTCAAGAGCAGTGTAAGGAGCAAATGAAGAAGAGGTCCAAGCTAAAATCTCAAATCCAAATGCTCTACAAACATTTGTATTTATATCCAGACTTTGTGCTCACTTTCTTCATAAGGAAAGAAAGTACATGCTGGATGTGAACACTTCCCAGGTGGTGGGGGTGATCACAGAATCACAGAATCATTAAAGTTGTAAAAGACCTCTAAGATCATCCAGTCCAACTGTCCACCTACCACCAATATTGCCCACTAACCATGTCCTTAAGTACCACATCTCCCCATCTCTTGAACACTTCCAGGGATGGTGATTTCACTACCTTCCTGGGCAGCCTGTGCCAGTGCCTCACCACTCTCTCCGAGAAGAAATGTTTCCTAATATCCAACCTGAACCTCTTGTGGCACAACTTTGGGCCATTACCTCTCATCCTATCACTGTTGCTTGGGAGAAGAGGCCGATGCCCACCTCGCTACAACCTCTTTAAGATCTCTTCTTGTTAATGATAACCAGCTCACAGATTCCAAGATCTCTCTGAGAAATTCAGAATTTTACCTTTTTCTGCATTGTCTTCACAAGTTCCGTTCCCTTCCACTTCTCCAGCTCAGCAGGAAGACAGGTCTGGATCTGGACCACAGTGAGCATTAGCAGGGCAGGAAGCCAGGGGGAAGCTCATTTCTTACCCCGTATCAGGAGAGTCATTGCAGCAGTCGGTGAAGTAGGACATCTCTGTCATTACTGCCATCGAGATCTGTGCTTCAGAGCCAAGTGCTTCAGGCTGCCTTGTGAGCAGGGCTGCCTTGGTGGCATGAGCATGGGCTGCACGTGGCCCTGGGACAGCCGAGCCAAGGTCCATCACTCCTTTGAACCCAGATGACAACATCTATTTTGGGCTCCATAGTGGCTGGATCAAATGCAGCCTTTTGCCTCTGTGCCTTGGACAAATAAAGGTGGTTTTCTCGCTTCTCCCTGGGCTTTGGGTGTAGCCATCTGCTGCTTCCCAGAGAGAGGCCCAGTGCCAATTAAGGGTCAGAATCTGTAATAGCAGTAAAGAGCCTAATATGAGAACTTGCAGCATGCCTTACACAAAGGACTTTTAACAGTATTTTATTTCATCCTGGGAGAACTGTGTCTCCCAGAAAGTATCTCAGAGATTGACTGTGCGTTAAAGCCTCGTGCCCTGCTGTCGCTGCACATAGATCTAATTAAACTAAAGGTTCAGATTAACAAACACAAAGGTCCCCGCTCTAGGGCTCAGCCCCGCGCTTTCTGTTGTATCTCATTCCATCAATTTATTCAGTGTCATGTCTCATTACTCCGCATCACTCACTGCTCCTGAGCAACGAGAGGCAAATGGCTCCCGCAGTGCCCTGGCACCGCAGCGCAGGACTTCAGGGCAGCACAGCTCCCGAGGACGGCAACGGCATCGCTGCAAAAAATCTGTTCGGAACCGTTTGCTGGGACTACGTGAGAGAACTTTCTAATGGGCTTCTATAGGAACAGATTTACTGCAGGACAGTAAAGAAAGTGCAAGAGCACTGTCGAATGCTTTTTTTCTGCGTAAGAAGCTGACAGAGCTGAAATTTTACCTCCCTGGAAAGAGCTCTGTGCATTCACTGCGTGTTTTCACCTTGTCTGAAAATTGCCATTTTGGGAAAAAGACATTGTGTATATATACTATTTAACTTAAAATATTTACTGATTATTTATAAATAACTCTGAAATCCTTCAATTTCTGCTGTTTTTGAGCTGAGCATTCCTGCTATTCCATCAGTTGACATAATCACACCATCATTTTTTCTGAGGGTTTTTTTGTTTTGTTCCAGTTTGACTCAGTAGTGTATTTTGGTGCCAGTTGCATGATGATCAGTACCTTCATTCTTTAAGCACACTTCCAGCTCTTTCAGCAAACAGTTTGCCAGCAGCTCCTATGCACAAGCTCCATGTGTGCGGACAAACTCGATACCCTGAACGTTTCAGTGTTTCTGATTGCCCACACATTAGCAGTTCTCCTAATGATGTTTGTGGAGATGTCTGATAAGAGAGTCTTATAATGTTGCCTGTGTGCTCTGAGAGGCTAAGATTTATATTTTCAGTTGTGCAGATACACTTTTATATTGCTAGCCACACAGGTAAAAATGATCACATGCCAAAGCAAGCTGGCAAAGGGATCAGAAGACAAGAGTTACAAGGAGCAATGGAGGGAGCTGGGATTGCTCAGTCTGGAGAAGAGGAGGCTGAGGGGAGACCTTATCGCCCTCTGCAACTGCTTGAAGGGAGGTTGTGCCAAGGTAGGGTTTGGTCTCTTTATCAGATGACAAATGACAGAACAAGAGGAAACAGCCCCAGCTGTGCCAGGGGAGATTTAGATTGGATATCAGGAAGAATTCTTTCACAGAAAGAATGGTGAGGCATCGTAACGCACTGCCAGGGAAGCGGTGGAGTCACCATCCTGTGAGGTATTTAAGAGTAGTGTGGATGTGGTGTGTAGGGAATGGTTTAGTGGTGAATTTGCAGTGTTAGGTGATGGTTGGTCTTGATGATCTTAAGGGTCTGTTCCAACCTAAATGATTCCATAATTCTGTGAAAAACATGCAAGAAATGAAGCTGGTAAGCTGCATTTTTGCAAGACTATGTCCTAACTGCATTTTAATTTGAGTAGAGTCAAAAATATGTTGAAAATACAACAAAATAGTACACAGTAAACAGTATATGAACAGAGTGCCATTGGACATATGAACTAAAACTGCTCAGCATCACTGAGGCATCTGTTGCAGCATTGTGTCCTGTTTTAGGTATCATTCGACAGCGTCACAAAATCACAGAATCATTTGAGTAGGAAGGGACCCTTAAAAGCCACCTAGTCCAACCCCCCTGCAATGATCAGGGACACCTACAGCTTGATCAGATGCTCAGAGCCCCATCCAACCTGGCCTTGAATGTCTCCAGGGACAGGGGACCCACCACCTCTCTGGGCACCCTGTGCCAGTGCCTCACCGCCCTTAGTGTAAAAGCTTCCTTATGTTCAATATAAATCACTCCTCTTTTAGTTTCAAACCATTTCCCCATGTCTTGTCACAACAGACCCTGCTATAGAGTCTGTCCCCCTCTTTCTTACAGCCTCCCCATTAGATTCTGAAAGGCCACTCTCAGGTCTCCCTGGAGCCTTCTCTTCTCCAGGCTGAACAGCCCCAGCTCTCTCAGCCTGTCCTCATACGGAAGGTGCTCCAGACCAGCTGCTAGGAAGTCAGCTGTAAAACTAGATGTGAACTTGGAGGGAAGGATGCTGAAATAACCAGGTTGGACAGAAAACTTACTGAAGTGAGACAGGATAATCTTCAAATATATAAAAGAGAGCCACACCAAAAACAGTCAGTTGTTCTCTATATTCATTACAAAAATGAAGTAATTGGCTTAAATTCTAGCAAGGGAGATTTAACTTAAACATTAGGCTTAATTCACTAGGAGCACATCTAGCTGAGCTCTGTAGTAGACTGCTGGGGAGCCTGTGGTTTCTTCATCACTGAAGTCTTTTAGGAGCAGACAAGCATATGTCAGGATGGTATAAATAGAGATAATCCTGCTTTGTGCAAAGCAATGAGCGAGGTGACCTCTAGACCTCTTCCTGCTTGGTTTTCTGCAATCCCTAGAAAATTTCTGCATATGTTCTCTGCTCTCTAATGAGGATAGCAGTGAAAACCCATTTCTGAGTAGTGATTTGTTTGGTTTGCTTTCACTGTAAAAGCTGGCAGCCTTTATTTGTACTTCCAGAGTTGTAGTTCTGTATTTTTATGGGTGAGGGAGAAAGGGAGCAAAGGTAGAGAATGGCCTAGAGTTTATTTTGTTGTGCTGTCTCTTAGTTACCATGTCTAGCTAAAAACAGTAAAAATGTCAATAGAAGTTCCAACTCTGTCATTTCTCTCAGTCAGAAATTGAAGCTGTTTCTGCCAGCTGTGTCCCTTCCTTGGCTGATACAATACTGCTGAACCATTCATCACTTTTCTTTGCTGGTCAGCCTAGAGAAGCAGCTCACTGAAATTCTTTGGGATGGTTATTTTATGAGAAGTGCTATAGAAGTGCAGATCATTGTTGCTGCTTAATGAAATACCTTTCAGCAAGTAACACTATCTTTTTCCTACTCAATTTCTCTTTGTTGCTTCATTTTAATTCCAGATATTCTTGAAAAAAAATTAACAGGTCTTTTCCCTTCTGATATCTACTTAATATTGCATTCTGTTGTTTTCCAAGTTCTGAAGCTGTCTATATTATTTGTTGGGAATATATTCTGTGATGAATGGGCCTACTTTTATTTGAAGACAGTTTTGAATCAGTATGGATTTCCAGAGATGCAGTTAGTATTTATAAGTGGTTGCTAGATAGTTTGGAGAAACCTGTTGGCTGGTAAGCTGACAAATCCTTATTCAGGCAGTGCAGCTGAGCTGTTAAGCCACAGCATTTCTATTCTGTGACTGGAGAAATGAAATTTTGTAAGCATGTAAATGGTGAACAACCACTGAAGAGTAATAGTCTCTTGTCTTTCAGAGAGCACTTTTCCATAAAGGGAAACACAGCAGCTTTCACTGTATAAGCAAAATCCTATTTGTGCACATGTTTGCAACTAATGCATACATTCCTGCCTATGAAAAGCCATTTTGCATTCAGGTGATGATTGCTCTGGTTTGAGGCCAGATCCCCTCCTTCTCCCTCTTGGTCTAGAGAGCCTATGGAGCTCAGATACATATGATAGGCTTTACAGCATGGTAGCACTCTGCCTACCATAGGCAAATATATCTGGGTGAAACAGAGCCTACTAACAGTGTTTGCATCACCTGGGAAGATTTTCAGGTATTGAGAGTCATTTTGCTCAGTGTGGTCAGAACATCAGTGTGGGTTCAGGAGATGTGCCTTGTGGCCTAGAGTAGGGCCACAGCCTTCAGGAGCAGCAGCTGGACATCACTGGGACACACTACAGTGCCTACCGAGGTGGGGTATGCTGGTGATGGGACTACAGGAACATTCCTTTGGTGTCTGCTGGACTGTAAGGGATGGATCCTATAGCATCGGCAGTATACGAGCTCAGAGCTTGCTTGAGTGATCCGTGTGAGCTCCTGGAACAAAGCAGCCAGCAGAGCTTGGGTTAGCACTTGTTGGTCAACAGCCATTTGCTCGCAATTAAGCACCGGTTATATATCAGTGTTAATCATTAAGAAAAGTCTTTGCACTATTTCTACCTCTGCACATTCAACATTGCTCCACTCAGCATATATTACGTCTCCTGGCACCTCTGCTTTCTCAGCATCTTCTAGTTTTCCAGCTTTTAGTCTGTGTCTTTGAATGATTAAAACAAAGGGCATGGGGTCTTTTTGCACTGATTTCTAATATAATCTGCATTTATACACTATTTCCTGTAATGTTTCTATTGCAAGCAATTGTTGTCCTTTCTGTCTAGGAGATGTAGGAGTCTTTTTCTTTACAACAGTGCAAAAACTTTGAATTCCTTACTGCTTGCACCACTGATTTTCCAGGATTCCTGTCTTCTAGTTGTTATGGAAAAAAAACGAGGCTTTCAGTATACTTGCATATTTTGAGATCCTGTGAGTTTTTTCGTACTTTCATAAATGGGGACAGGTTTCCCTCATCCTTTCCTGGTTTCTTTGGGTCAACTTCATAGATAAAAGAAATATGATTTTTATTTTTGAATTATTGAGTGAAACTATAGCCCTTACCTGTGGACTAGTAGGTATTATGGTTGTTCACTTTTTTTTTCCAACGTTTTCTTTTACTTCTTTAGTTTCCTACACTTGGATATAGCCCATATTATGTAATAAGATTTTGTACCGATGGTACCACTGTGCTCTTTGAACAAGCAATCAGTGTAATCAGTGAACTGAAGGTGACTTAGGAAGAGCAAACCCTTGGAAAGCTTTACAAAATGATGAGAACAGTGGGATGCATTTTGATCTTTTTTTCTGTTAGGATTGTTGAAATAAAGAGTTGGCCATGTGCTAACTTCCCCTGCCTATCAAGATGTCCAAGGAAATTGTTAATCTGGACTGTTTTCTTGCAATCCTGTGTATTTCAGTGGGAACCAGGTACTAGGTATGGAACAGCCACTCTTGGGGACTCCAAGTAACTTTCACGTCTTATGTCTTTTACTTTTGTGCCCATGTTCATCTGTGCACGTTCAGCTTCTATTTTGCATCCATTTCCCACAGACTCAGTAGGAAACGTAGGCAGCTTTCTCCTATCCACACTGAATTTCAAGTGTTTCCATATCACTTGCTGCTGTTCATCAGAGTGAATCAGTTTGTTGAAAATGTTGATTTCTGGCTATTTTCTGCAAGCGGCCTAGGTGAACTGAAATGGAGGGAAGCTCTTAAATCTTGTATTTGACTCCGGGAAATAAAGTTGTAATTATCAAATCAGGAAAGGAATGGCAAATTGCTTTAACTGCTCTCACTGATGACACACTCGCAGCGTGAAATAGCTCTGAGGGAACTTTCCGCTTTGCTGGAACACAGTTTCCCTGGAGAACTGGACTGCCAGCACCAGAAGCACATGCATAAAAAATGAAAGTAGCTGAATGTCAGATGGCTGTGGTTGCACATTTAAGTGATGTCATGTCACCTCAGTTACCAGTGAAAGAAATGGCCTTGATATCAGATGTTTGAATCAAAGATCAGCACCTTGATTTTCATCCATGGGTTTGTAGTCTGGTTGCTCCGTTAGGCTCTCCCCATGTTTTAGAGGGGAAGAACTTCATGTTCTGTCAAGATTTTAATTGAGAAGGGAAAGGTGAGGTTACACCTGCAGTAGTAATGCTGCATTGATTGACTGCCAGTCTGATTGCTAGCTATGAACACAAGGTTGTGGCTGCAGCCTGGAGAATGCATGTTCTTCACTTTTGAAGAGGAGCTGCAAAAAGCAAGCATAGAAGCAGGCAGCTGGTAAGAGCGTCCTGCCTTTGGAGGGGGAATTGATGGGCTCTGCTCAGTGCCTGCAGCTTGCCACCATTACCTGTACTTTACAGACACGAGTCACAAAGCTGCCATTCGAGGATGATTTCTGCCTTCAGGAGGGAACTTCAATATATTTTACTTCTGCCAGTAATGGTTGTGACTTTCATGTGCTGGGCAATCATGGTTTCAAGTATTTCTTAGAAATGGTTCTCTGCTTTGGGTTGTAATGTAATTCTGAGCACTTGTGGGAATTGGAGTACTCTGTAAGCTATTAGGCTTACATTTCCCCCCATAATGTGCTAAACAATAGCCAAGAAGGCGGAATTGCTGTTTTTCCTTCATGCTTTTCATTTCTGAGTTCTCCAGGCTTTGCCAAGCTCAGCAGACATAACTGTATTTAATTTAAATACAATGCAAATGCCGATGCACATAGGAGATCAGCAGAATTAATTAGGTTGGGAGTGCTGGGAGAGCCATTGGAAAGGTTCTCACCAGGCTGAAGCTCCCTGTCAGCACTTCCTCCCCACTCTGTGGGTCCATAAGCTCGGGATGACGTCTGACTCAGGGACTCCTTTAATTTATAGCACTTACAATTAAATGGCAGTTCTCCAGCTTCTGCCCAGGAGGATAGAGCTATAATAGGCTTTTGAGGTGAAGCTACTATATTGCTGGAGGAATTTTATATAAAATACTGGTGTTAACACCTTGATGCCCTTCAGCAAATATCTACCTCAATAAGTTAGAGCTTTTTTTGTGATATTCTCTTTGACATTTAATAGCATATTCTAATAATTTAATGTACCTATGCATATTTATTCTGCCATCATCTAGCAATCCAAAGTAGTTCCGATTTGCAGGTGTTATTTCTTGTGTGTATGATGAATGAATACATTTAATCGATCAAAGGCTCCATGCACACTGGAGTTTTGAGTAATTCCTTGATTCTTGTTATCACTTATTTTAACAAGTGGTAAACCAGAACTGAAACAACCTTTGGTGTTAGTGCAGAGAGTAATGGTTATACAACTGGTGCTTTGTCAGTGCTTTGAGCAGTGGTCACCGTTGTTCTTTATGCAGCTGTAGTTTTGCTAGTCTCCTGGGACCAATTCACCCATTACTTTGAAAGTCCTTTAAAATTTGGTAGATTGAAACAGTTTGGGCAGTACAGAATTCTTATGTGATTCTCTAGTTGATAATGAAAACAGAAGAATGTAAGACAGAGGGATATTCCTGTGATAGCATGGGAAGACCTGCCAAGGGGCTTAACAGAAAGGGAGCCTTGGTGCAAAGTTCTATGTATTTGTCAGTGGGAGGGATGGAGATTTGAAAGGAAAGATGAAGCTGGGATTTTATTCTCTATTGCTTTCTTCAGGTAAAGAAACGGGCATATAGTGGTGTTTGGTATGAAGGCACCTTTTGTTGTGGTGTTGCATAAGTTGGAAAGGGAAAATGCTGCTGCTGTGCAGGAGGGGACAGGTTTAGGTTCTCCATGGAAGCCCCACCACTACTCTTTGCATCAGGCAGCACTGAATATTACTTCTTTGCTTTCTTTTAAGGTACTTCTGTACAGCAGTCAGACTGCAAGTTGCTGTTTTGAGCATAGCGGGAGTTATGGATGTGGGACTTCACTGCAGTGATGGAGTTGATGCTGATTTCTTTTGAAAGGCACGAGCTCTAAGATGGGTATTCGTCACTTTTTTGTCACTCGTGTAGCTCAGAAATGCGCCTCGTTGTCGTGTGTCAACAGGTGGGGGGAATCTATCTCCAGGACGCTCTGTCCCCTGGCACCGGTGAATTCTGTAATGGGGAATTTTGATGAGATTGGATCGTACGTTGTCATGACTGAAAGCAGCTATCAGGAGAAAGAGAGTTAAAAATGTTTGCTTTGTGCTTTTCATGTCCCTTGATCTGGCACACAGCTGACAGCAGCTCTTTTGGCTGCAGGTGGAATTGGCCACTGCATAGTCTTCATGCTATTTTTTTGGCCTCTGTCTGTTTAAGTCTTGTTTTACTTTGGTCACACTTTTCCTGTTCAAGTTATAATGTACTGAACAGCTCTTCCTCCAGCCCTAAGCCCCACCTGCTCATACCCACTGCCACAGGAAGGAGACATTACTTTTAATAAGTTTTCCTGGTCTGGGGTCTGAAAGAAGTCTGCTTCATCCTAAGTGCCAGCTTTTCCCACTGGTTTTAAGCAGCGGTGCTTCCTGTGTGAGCTATGCAAATAGCATCAAGGCCAAATAATCTTTCCCAGCATTAATTACTTTCTGTTCTACTTTTTACTGTTGGTTTTTGTGATCAAATCCCACACAATGCCTTTTGTCCAGTCAGCACTGTCCTGCAATCAAATCCTTCATTAAAATTCATTGTTATAAAGCAAAAAAAAAAAAAAAAAGGAAAAAAAAGAGAAAATGTATCTCCTTATCTGGATTCAAACATTTTGGGTGATGTAGCCATCCTGGTCAACTTAATTTATCCTGCTGAGGCAGCAGGAATGGGTGCCAGGATTTAAAGTATAGACTCAATATGCTTTCATAGAGCATATAACTATTTTTGTACAACTAATCAATTCCCATACTATAATTGCAATTATCAAATAATGGAAAGACTATTGTAAAAAATTTGAAAAGCAAGATCTTGTTAAAATCTTGTTAAAATAAATCTATAAATTATTTCAATTTATTTTCATTTCACTCCAGAGGACTTTTTTTCTGCTATTCTAAGTCAAAGGGCAAAATGCCCAAAGGTAATTGGTAAAATAAATATCTTCAAAACTTCTTATAATATTGAGGGAAAACCGTATTCTTGTCTGATTCATAGAATCACAGAATCATTAAGGTTGGAAAAGACCTCTAAGATCATCTAGTCCAACCGTCCACCCACCACCAGTATTGCCCACTAAACCATGACCTGAGTGCTACATCTACCTTTTCCTTAAACCTCCAAGGACAGTGACTCCACCACTTTCCCAGGCAGCCTGTTCCATTCAAACTCTTCCCCAGTGTTTTTTGTTTTAAGAGCATGCCTGCAGTCTGTGACTGCAGCTGGCATGGTGCAGGGAAGGGAAGTTTGCTGATTTTATCACCAGTGGATGGAACAGGAGGAGCACAAAAACACAGAGACGTGACTGAGACCAGTTTAAGACAATGTGAGGACTTGCAAACACAGATCATCTCCACAGGGACATAAAATCTGCTGGATCACTAGAGGATAATGTTTTCCTCTCCTTAGGTTGGATATCAGAAAAAATTTCCACTCAGAAAGAGTGGTAAGGCACTGGCACAGGCTGCCCAGGGATGTGGTGGAGTCACTGTCCCTGGAGGTGTTCAAGAAAAGGGTGGATGTGGCACTGAGGGATGTGGTTAGTGAGCATGGTGGGGATGGGCTGATGGTTGGACTGGATCATCTTAGTGGTCTTTTCCAACCTTAATGATTCTCTGATTGTACAGTTCTCACACACTTTGGACAATTTCGTTCTGTCTCCAGACATATTTGGTCATGGGCCTCAGTCTTTGATGGCCTGACCAAGACAAATAGTGATAACAGAAGCTCCAAAACCTGGTGCTGAGCATTTTATTTGGGGCAGGAATGCCCCACTCAGCAGTACAGGGAAGCCAACAACTCTTGGGGCTGCTGTGGCAGAGGGGTTCAGACCAATGCTTTTGCTTTCTTCACACTTACTTTGTGATCATTACTTGTCATGTGCATATGCAGAGCTTCTAGCTCATCATGTTTCCCCACATCACTCCCAGAGGTGGGTATGAGCAACCAGGGAATGGAAGTAGCGCAGATATGGCCAGGGGTAAGACAGCATGGGACCAGCTGGGCATTTTCACAACAGAAGAGCAGCAGAGAAGATTGACTAACTTATTTGCAGATTGGCAATCATGCAACTCAGAGCTACTGCGTATCCCCAGTGGGAAGTTGGGTAGGGGTACGCCACAGCGTATCAGCCCATCCTCCTGTAAAGTGAACCCAACTGCATGCACAGGAGCCTGTGAAAAGCATTTGGCCTCCTGCTGTCAGAAAAAAATGGAGGCTCAGTAAAGAAAATATGTGGTGATGTGAAGTGAGGTAATGCTGGTGGTTTCTGCGTGCTAGTAATAACAACCTAGATCACAGTCCTGCTGATAAGGGAATCATCTCACTCTCACATGGAGTATTTAAGGTGTATGGATAGAAATAACTTGTCCATATCATTTGCGTCACAGACAGCAACACAGCAGAACTTCTGCCTCCGTGATGCGACCATCCTGGCATGGATTTCTTCAAAGCTAGGTCCCAGTCTGCGTTTCTTGCTGCTACAACTGGTATTGTTTTCCCTAGTTCTGCATGTACACTGTGCTTCCAAGTTCATCCCAACAAAACAGCAGCTAACATCAACACAAACTGACTACTATGTCCCAAAAATTACCAGAAGGATAACCTGCATCCAAATGGGCAGATAATAAACTCATCACCATTGGAATCTTAAGCTCAAACAATTTTTTTCTTATTCACAGCCACGAAGAGCCTTAAGGAAGCTTCATCTGCATGACAGAGCAGGAAGAGAAATGAGCAGCTAAATGGAGTTCCGTCTGCAGAGTGGGAAGCTGGTTATCCATGACAATCTCATTGCTACAAAATGCAAAAGAGGGATTGGTGATTGTGGGAACTAAAAATGAACAAGCGAGGAGAAAAGGCAGGGTCTGGAAAAGACAAATCCTGCCATTAAACTGTGACTGTGAAGTGGAACTGGGGAAAGATGTGAACAGGAGAGAAAAAATCATCCTTAAAACCAGCAGCAAACAATAGCCACAAATGCTGAAATTGAACTGCATGGCAGTTACTGGGGTAAACTGCCAGTCAGCATTGGCTTTAACAGGCTCAGTGCTTTGTCAGAGAGAGAATGAGGGGGGAAATTTTTTAGAAATCATGAAAGCTGAACTTTTCATTGGAACAATTTCAAACACAAGACTCAAGTGTTTTTTTTCTGAGCTTTGTACCATCAAGGATGAGCTCCAGAACATGGCTGCTCTGATAATAACTATTCAAATCAATGCTTCATTATTTGGGCAGATGTCTACTATGTCAAGGACATTTACTTTGTTAATTTATACTGGTGTACCCTCCCACTGAAAGTTGAGATTTAGATCTCCCTGGTGCGGGCTGCAGCTGGGCTTGCAGCATCAGCTGAAAGTCTGGTGGTGGTGTTGGCCATGGGATTACTCGCTTCACCTCACAGAGGGAGCCCGCTTCTGTAGGAGGCTGCAATCCCTCCACTTGTACTCTGCTGACACTTCTTTGTGACCACCCCTTCTGCCTCGGGTCCTTCCCACGTGGTGCATACCATTTTGGTGTGCTGCAATTTTTTTCTTCAGGTCTCCACCTGCGGGAAAATTTGGGTTCAAAACAGCAGCCCACCTACTGAGGAACTAATCTCATCAAAGCCAAGACACCAGCACTGCAAAGATGTGTGCTGACTACCTATTAGTTTCCTGGTGTTTACAGTGGTTGGTTTGACCTATTCTATAAATCAGAAACGGCCTGGGGGCTGCCTGCCAGCAGAACTTCCTTCCAGGTGCTGCCTGTAGCAGAGGCACTCCCCGGACAATCCTAATACTTTTGATCTCTCCTCAGGAGAAATTAAAAAGTCCTAAAGCCTTTCCCTGTCTCTAATCCTTTTGTTGTCTTTCTTTAATTCAATTTAGTCTCGAAGTGATTTTTGAGCTATAGCTGACCAGAGTTGAAAGCAGCATATAATGAAAAGATGCTCCATGGGTTTATTTAATGGCATTAGGTTATTGAGGCCATCCAGCATACAAGTTATTGTCACTGACCGTCAGGACTCCAAAACCAAATAAAAAAAGAGTATGCCTGAAGTAATTTTTTCCTTGCGTGCCAACCAATCCATTAATGACAGAAATCTCTCCTGTCCTGCATCTCAGTTGATAAGATGTATGATAGAAAACAAGCTTCCAACACTCTAATAGCAGATAACATTTTAACAGCTTCTGTGTTTCATCATAAACCCTATGCGTTTGGGGAATAAGATAAGAGTCTGTGTGTGGTGAAATCACAGCAGCACTGTTTTTAAAAATATTATGAGGGTTAGAGAGGTGAAATGTGGCTGAGGATTAAAAATAAAAAAAGCTATTGTGGCTTGCAAAGCAATATTGCGGTTTTGGTCTCAAGAATTTGCTCTGCAGGCTGCAAAATGGAAAGTCTGTGAGAAAGGCCTGGCTCCTGCTATCCACCTGCAGTGTGCTCACCCAAAACAATCCACCATCTCAAGTCAGAGCCAAGGAGAAATGAGCAAAGCCTGTGATAAGTCAGGGGAATGAAGGTGTGAGAACTGCGGTGAGAGGAGGTATTACCAGCTCTGGGCATCAGTCCCGATGGCCAGGCTGGATGGGGATTTGCTCCTTCTACAGCATTGCTGGCTGCAAAGGGGCCACGCCAGTCTTCACCTTATAAGCTCCTTAATCTTCTATTCTGTTGAGCATGGGCAATCGCATTACCTGCTGCAGGATGCTTTATGGAAACAAAATGCTCATCCTAGTCCTTCCCGAGTCAATTCAGGAGAAATTCCACTGGGACTGCAAGGAGTTGTACAGAGCATAGAGGACAGCCACAATTCTTCAAGTGTATTTGCTTTTTTTATATTACTACAAGGCACTACAGAGGAGAATAAGTCCTGTTGCATCCCATGCTGGAGGTAGGAATGTAATTACTGCTGCCTTCAACACAGAAAAGCTTCTAAAAGCTTTTCCATTTCTGGGAACAATGGTCTGTGTATCTCTCCAGCGTGATGATTAATGCATCTCCCTCTAAGTCCCTGTCATCCAACTCAGTCATCTCTCTCTCCTGGAATGTGTGCATTCAGACGTATGCATAAAACTACGCCACCGCCGGGCAGCCTTCACCTGGCACAGACTGTAGGGGGCACCTCCAGGCTATGTAAACACCTGAACAACTTGCTTAAAACCGCTCACTTCTTGAACAAAGCAAAGATTTTGTTTCTTGGAGAACATGGCTGAGGGAGGGATGTATATTATCCCCGTTGGAGGAAATTTCAGAGCCATTTAGGCCTTGAGCTTCGTCGTGCCTGGAAAAGTAGGGTTTATAATGCATATGAAAACCATTTATCTTGAAGACTGATTTTGCTTAGAAAGAAATCAAGGCAAAACCCAAACATTCCTTGGTATTTTGTGCATCGAATCAATGACAATAAGTCTCTCACATTACTCAGGAATCTCATTTTGATCAGCTTTATGTTGACTTTTTCACTATTTTGCTGCCACTCCCTCCTCTACTGGAACAGGCTGCCCAGGGAGGTGGTGTAGTCTCCTTCTATGGAGACGTTCAAGACCTGCCTGGACGCCTACCGGTGCAACCTGGTCTAGGGAGCCTGCTTTGCAGGGAGGTTGGACTCAATGGTCTCTAGAGGTCCCTTCCAACCCCACTGTTCTGTGAATCTGTGATTTCCTTGGCCTCTGGCAGCCTTCCTGCAGTACCTTTCAGAGATTTTACTTCACAGAATGATCTTGGCACTAAATGCTGGTGATGGCTCTCGCGAGGTCCTAACAGTGCTGTGGGACATAGATGTGGGTGGATGCAGACACAAGGTCACCACTGACTCTTCTCACGTGATGCATCCATTGGACCTGCCCTAAGAGCAGATGTTAGGTACAGGCTTGCATGAGGAGGTCATTTGTCAAGCTGCTGAGCTTTGTGAGCATTACCCAGGAATAACAGTACTATCACTATGGCATTAGATGAGCCAGAAATGTTTAGTAACATGATCCCCTTCTGTCTGAGCTGCTGTGTTTTATGAAGAGAGAAGAAAATTTGTATTTTTGGTCTTTCAGCATCTTTTATTTGATATTAATGAAAGCTGCAGCCAGCCCTTTGCCTACTCATGTGGGAGACGTGTTGTCTGCCTGACAGGCTGCAGCAACGTGGAAGAACAAAATGGCTGCAGCCTTCGCACTTGGGTCAAAAAGCTTCGGAGCAGACAGGGAGGCAGGTATCAAAGTGCGGTGGCACCCCTGTGCATCAGCTGCCACACAGGTCTCTGACATGAAACACGTAATTCTGCCCAGGAGAGACAGAGGAAATCACACTGCTGCTCATTTTCTGTACAGGAAGGCAGGGCAACTGGCTGGATGATAAAACAGTTGTGCATGATATATTGAAGGAAAGGTCAGGCTGGACGGGGCTCTGAGCAACCTGATTGAGCCGCAGGTGTCCCTGTTCGTGGCAGGGAGTTGGACTGAATGGCCTTTAAGAGTCACTTCCAACTCAAATGATTCTATGATTCTATGATTTGTGGCCTGTTCTATGTGGAAACTGGCCTCTTGGGAAGAAGTAGGACCCACATTTCTATTTAGGAAGTAAAATGAAATCTGTCTTGGAATTTAATGAATTATCCCATGTGGAAAATTTGATTCTGTCATGTAAAGTGTTGCTTTCTGCCCCTCTGTGTCCCACCATCTGCATCATTTCCAAAGGTAGTGCTCTCAGGAATGAAAATCAGACAGCAAAGTGTTGAATAAACAAGCTTTGAATTTTCAGAGGTACCAACCTACATTCAGCTTCTTGGCCTCGCACAGAGAAAGGAAAACGCAGAGTGCAAAATCCGCATCCTGGAACCGATGTGTACCTATTTTTTGTTCTCTCTTCAGCTGTGTGCAAAAAACCCAAACTTGTCCTGCAAAAAGGAGAAGTCTTCAGATACCAACAAGAGTGAGTCCCTGCTTCGGCACCCCATACCCCTTCCTCTGCAGAGCAGCTCACAGGGATTTCCCACAAGCATCCTTCACACTGTATCCAAAATCATGGTCTCAGGACATTTGTTTTCCTTTTGCACTGTCCACAGTAACATTCTGAAGGTCACAGGTAGTGCTGGGAGATTGTTGGTTTTATGCTGGTTGCCTTTGCCACAGTGTTTTTTCTTAGCAACTTCACTCTGTTGTTACTGTCATGATTTCTATTTTTTTTTTATTTTTGCAGACATTGACAATTATTGCTTTATCACATGCACCTGTTCCTCCAGTCTTCCTCGTCTCTGTCACTACATGAGAAAGGATCTGTTACAGAGATTTTCTCCCTTCTAAGAGTGGTACTTTTGTAATATAAGATCAAGAGAAGAGATTTTCCGGGTATAGAGGTTTGTCCAGGATATCCTCAAGAGGTGTGAGACCTGCTCTACCTGCTACCTGAGCTATCATTCACACTGATCCAACCCCCACTCATTGTTTTTAGAGGACAACAATTCCTTCTTGGCCTGAACATGATTTTTCAGTGTATTTTTTGGATAGCGGAGCCCTTTCCTGCAGCCACTTTGTTTAAATGCTGTGGAGGATGCTTGTGGAAGCATCTTTTGCTGCGCAGTTTTCTTGATTTCATTGTAACCTTTTACTTTCATTGCATGAGTGATGGTGTCCTTCACATTTTCAAAGTACTTATTCAGATCACAGCCTTGGTATCACTCATAATGCTTTTGCTCAGTCCTTGGAGAGATGTTGTGATTTTTGCGGTAATATGAGTATAAATCTTGACAGGCAGCTCACCAGCCGATTTTTCAGAGGTTCATACTTTTAACTATTTTATTAACTACACTTACAATGAAAGTTTGGTCTCATGTCTCCTTTTTCTGAGACATGATTAAAATCATTTGTTTTGTACTAATCTGTGTTTTGCATTCTTCAGTTTTACCTTTTACTTCCATTTCTTGTGAGAATTGACCTGACTTGACTGATGTTTATAAGTATCTGAAGGGAGGTGGGAGGCAAATGGAAGAGGCGTAGGTGGTGCGTAGCAATAGGACAAGGAGTAACGGCCTAGAACTTGTACACAGGAAGTTCCGTACTAACATGGGGAAGAACTTCTTTATGGTAAGGGTGATGGCGCACTGGAAAACAGGCTGCCCAGAGAGGCTGTGGAGCCTCCTTTTATGGAGATATTCAAGACCCGTCTGGACACCTACCTGTGCGACCTATTGTAGGGAACCTGCTTTGGCAGGGGCTTGGACTTCATGATCTCTTGAGGTCCCTTCCAGCCTCAGTTCTGTGATTCTGTGTGACTTAAGAACAGCTTACAGATGGCAGTAAACTGCAATTCTTAGCAAATTTACTATTTGACACTGAACTGTCTCTTCACTCTTCTGCAAATGACTTATTTGCCTTAGGCCTTGCAAAATAATCAACTCTATTAATGCCTTCCACTTATCTGGAGCTTTGACTGCCTCTTGTTCCAAGTCAATGTATATTACTTGCACCAATACTATGCATGTTTACAATGCCCACAGGAACAGAAAACCAGACAAGACCACGTAAACTAGTTTCCTCATTAACACATTTAATCTAAAACACCCCAGCATCTCAGCTTCAGGGAAGAAAGGGGAAGAGAAATGTGTTACCCTTGAAAACACACGTCCTTTGTTCATCTTGAAGGCACAGTGATTTGAAAATACACATGAATAGAAGATAGTAATTGTATCAGAGTAGTTGGAAGGCTGCTCTAACTCATACCTACAGATTTCTACAACAGTAAAATGGGCATCTCACTGTATTTGTCTCCCTCTCAGTTACAGCTCATTCCCTTTTTCACTGGGTTTTGTTGCTTTCTTTTCAGCCGAGTAAGACCAAGTACTATTGTCCTCTTTGCTGCTGCTGCTGAAGCACAGCAAGACTTTGAGACAGTCTCCATGACAATCAGATATGCAGCCTGGATCTTGATGGGGAGGTACATGACTGCAATCGCTTCCTGCAGAGCACGTGTATGTGCTGGAGCTGGAGGATGTGGGATGAGACCTGCTGGTCCCTCCTGCTACAGCCAGGCATGGTGATGGGGAGAATCCACTCTGCTCCATGCATCCATCACTGCCACTTTTCTAGGAGGTGTTCTCCAGAGGCTGATTTAGAAAAGGATAAGGAATATTAATGGATGAATAACAGCACAGAAAATGGAGCTGAAAGTACAGTGCATAGAGATCAAAATGAGGTACACTATCTGGCTCTGAAATCTTGAATGATACAAAAAAGGAAGTTTATTCCTGCTTTTTAACTTACTATTTCTTACAGGGCTGAATCCTAGAAACATTAGTTCCTCCTCATTATGACAGTGTGTTCTGCTTTGTTCAGTGTTTTAATATAAAATGGGGTTTTAAAATACAAGACCTGCCAGGTTTATGGATATCAATCAGTTATACAAAACAAAGTATTCAAATGCTGTGATTTACAATGTACTGCGAATGACAGTAGACTATTTTATTCCTGGCCTTAAGACATTCAAATGAGGACACATGCTGTGGAATAAAAACGAACACGAGTTCTCTCTGATTAGCAGTATGTGACTTCAATTTTTTTCAGACTGTCCGTGCTAATGCCTTTGCCCACTGCATAAATGTGATGGAACAGCTTTAGGCTGATGCTGCTCTAGCTATCAAAAATTACCTCTTCAAGGAAAACTTCAGTCAAATTATTCTGAGATTCCTTCATTATCAGGTTCTTTGCATTTGTGAGCAAAGAAACATAACAAAAAATGTCCTGCACACTGAAAGACTGGACATTTGTATGCCAATTTTTAATGAACCTCATGCAAATAGCCATTTAAAGTTAGTGAAGGTGAGGACTGAATAGTATGACATATGGTGAATAGAATCAATAATATTGGAACAGTAATGAGAGCTGTGTGATGCTTGCGTATCTATTAATATCTGTATCCACCTACACCCCCATATATTCTAAATATATATACAGTAGCTCTAGGTTTCAGCAAGTATAATAAGACTCTATAATGCAGTAGAATGGAGAGAACATGAAAATGGAAACAAAGGCAAAGCCACAATAAAGCTGAAGCAATCAGGGGGAACAAAAGAAAAAGAGAAACTTATTAAAATTCATTCTATAGAAGAGGACTGTGAATGTAGGGAGATCTATCCACAAAGAAAATGTTTGAGGAATGCTTCTTGGTTCTCTGCAATAGATGAAATATCTGACCCTTCATGTGTACTGCAAGAATAAAGGTGTTCTCTCAAGAGAAAAAGGGTAAGATAAGGCAACGTTCAAGCATTTTATGATAAATAAAAAGCATTTTTTTCTTCTTTCTTAACATGCCCTGCCAATGTCAGTCATAGTCCTTCATAAAATTTTTCAATGTCTGCTTCGACCTTGAATCCATCTATATGCTTTGGTCATCTTTTCTCATGTGCCAGCCCTTATCTCTACTGACTCCTGTCACGCACTCCGTAAGCTTACATACAATTTAATTTAAATTTCCTAGCATATTCTCTGATAGATTTTAATGTCATCCATTTCTTTTCACGAGGAATTTCCTATTCCTTCTCTCTCATTAAAGACACAACTTTACCAGCAAGTTCTGAATTGTCTTTCATTTTGGAAATAGATTCATAGAATCTGAATGAGGTCTACATGAGAAACACTCAGAAAAATCCCTTCAGAGTTTGAAATAATTCCAGTGCAGAAGTTACTGTAAGTACTGCGCTGCTAGGAGGCAAATAGGGCCTGGTGGGAATGAGATTTTACCTCTATCTATATAACAGCAACTGAAACAAAGAACAGGCATACCTGGCTCAAAGTTGAGAGAGCTGGTTGGGAGCAGTGCCAGGGCAATTGGAGGAAGAGCCAGGACACTGAAAACTGAGGCCAAGGTGCAACCAAAAGAGTGAGGGAAATAAGAAGATGCAACAGCCTGAGACTGGCATGTATCTTAAACCAGGTCTAAGCCATGTAGCTGTCATATCTATTATACCTACGGTGAGATTTGTTCAGAGATAAAACTGCTTCTTGAAATTTTGGGGTTTTGTGAGGTTTTTCTGTTCCTTGCCTATATTTCCATTCTTTTCTTGCTTGTCATCGCACATTTTCAATGTTTCTATCACATTCCTAGTCACTGCTCACCCTGTGTACTTCTAATTTAATCTGTTCTTGGGCACCAGTTCCTTCCGCACTCTCATTTGTGTTGTGGTTCTATGAACTTCCCTGTGATCTGTGAAAATCTCACTAAAAATTATGCACTTCCAAATGAAGCATATCCCCCACATGGCACCTCAGTGTCGCAGCTTCTTACTGCTCTGTGCTACCACGTCTTTACACATATGCATAAAAATTACATTGACCTTTTCTACTGTCATATTTCATAGAAGCTTGAAAGTAACTTGCTGTTTTGTATCCTTTTAGTCCTTATCAAGATTCTATCAAACAAGAGCCTCCCTCTTACTGAAACCATCTCTCAAGCTAATTTTCCCCTTTTCCTGCACTGGGATCCTTCAATGCATTTCCTACGGTGATTCTTATTTTGGTATTTTTGGCCCGTGATATTAATTACTCTAATCCATCTGTCTTAATCCTTTGGCCTCTTTGTTTTTCTTGTCTGTTCCCAATTTAGTATCACCTGTGACTTTCATTAATACACTGTTTACTCCTCTTTCTAGCTCCTTACTGTATATATTAAATAAGGCAAGACTTAAGGCAGATTTTTAAATATTTACTTGTCCTCCCTATAAGCTGGTATTCTATCAGCTTTGTTTTGGTTCTTCAGTTCAAAGTTTAGACCAAGTGAGATGTATGGGTTTTTTTAATTTTGCACAAGCAGATTATTCAATTGTGCTTCTTAAGGATGTTTTTGTGAAGTATGGGAACCCACTTTCTATTCTCTTGTTTTCCAGTTTTGCGTCAGTGTGGCTCATTGGCTTTAAGGGAGAAGATGATCAGACTAACTATTTTAAAAACATGGCTGGAATCCAAGAGCGTTACATTTATTGTGTTCCATTCATCCATTAATTCAGTATTCCATAAAAAGTGTTAGATTTGCCAGGCAAGATCTATTCTTTATAAATCCTATGTCTTATTGCTCATCATTATATTATTCTCTGGAAATGAAGTGACTTTATTTCTTAAGACTTTTTCTATTGTCTTTGCCAGGATTAGAAGCTAAATGTAAAGAATCATAATTAATAATTTCTTTCTTCTCCCTTTTATGAATGCTGAGAGTGCTACAGTCGCTTTTCTGTTCAGTGAGACGAAGGGCAGATAAGGGAGCAGTCAACTCTCCTGAGGTAATGCCTCCACGTGTGGTGCCTGACCCCAGCCATGGTCGGTACAGGGCATGTGCTGCAGTGTGGCCATCGCTGCTCCTTCTAAATCTCAAGACTTTGCAAAACAATTTACAATGTTAAAGGAGCTTTCAGAGAATACATAAAGAATAAGCAGTCTTTGGTTTCAGTTTGTTAGGACTCATTGCTTTTTGCCAGGTGAAATCTCCAAAAGATGTGCTACCAGAGGTCTTATGCACACGTCCTTATAGCAGAAGATGTAGACATTAATGACCAGGGTATGCTTAGCTTAAACACTGCTAGATTTGACCCATAATTTCTTCTTGATATTGGTGGCCAAGTGTGAATGATAAATTAAGCAACAGTTCTGAAATTACTTTGAATCTTATTAACCACATAAGCAATATAACTGCTATACCATGGACCTGGCCACTCATTTTGAGCACAAGAGCCCATTCCAGCTATTTCAAAAGTAAAGTAAGGTTGCCTTGAGTTTAGGAAGTGACTCCCTACACTGGTTTGAAATAGAATCTGCTTCAGTACATTTAGAATAACACATTTCTCCCCTCCTAAGTAAAATATTAGAAGGCCTGGACAGCAAGTTCATCCAGATTCACATCCTAGAATCCTAACCTGAGATGCTACAGACCTATATAAGTACCTACTTGAAAAAAAAAAGAAGATTTACTCAGGAAAACTAATAATAAAAAAAAAGACTTCCAGTACAACTTAGCCACCTATTTTGCTATTGTTCTTTTCTTGTTGTACTTTGTATATGGCTGGGCTAGCAGCAGCTGGGAAAGGACTAAGACATTAGGTTCTACTGCAGTTCTGTGTCTGTTAAGATATATATCTATTGTTTTGAGATTGTGAGTTTTAGACATGACCATACATATTGTTTGCACTGTGGCTTTTCATTTACCTCACCATCGAACCAGGAAAAAACTACTATTCTTATTAAATTATATTACCTCTCCAGAGTCCCACAAATTAAGAAATATAACATCAAAAATTGCAATAGCTTGTTCTGAACTCAACGACAATCCCTGTGTGAAAATTCACATTTAACAGTGGGTTTAGCTGGCATGAAATGATGACGGTTACAAGGTTAGATCATTCAGAAGTGGATGTACGTCTTGTGCAGTTGCATGCTGCTGTGGGAGGGAACTGCACAGTGTGTATACAGCTAAGGAAAGTACCCACTTTAACAACTCTGTCTAAAGATTGCACTGACTTAACTGAGATAGACTAGATTTTTGGCTTGCAGAAATAAGCAAAAATATCATTTTTTGTTTTCACATTCCAAGTTATATATATTCATTTCTATTTCTGTTCTCTGTGAACATCTCTATATATTTATCTGACTTGAACTGCTTACTTAAATGAATCAGTGCGATGCAATTCAATGTGTCTGTTTCCTCATTCTTCAGTTAAGCCCTAAATGGAAGTGAGTTCATTTTTCCTGTTAAGGATATGATCAGAGAGGATCAAAGCAGAGTTTGAGTTTAGGCTGTGTAATTTTTGGCTGCACAGACCCAATATTTTTTTCTTCTGTGTTGAAGGAAATTAACTAACTGGCTGTAATATTTCCTTTGCATTGTCAATTGGCAGTTCAAAGGTCTTCTCCCAAAGCAGAAATAAACTCCCTTTCCTACTGCATGGTGTATTAACCAAAAGCATCCTTGCAAAATGATCTGACAGGCAGAGACAGTCATACACAGGCCCTACCTTGGTTTGAGCAAAAGATGCTCGAACTGCTCCTGTGTTTTTCCACGTACTGCTTTCTCTAAGGGAGTAGTTGGATACTAACAAGAGCTGGGAGCAGGAATCGGACCTGTTCTCAATATTCTGCTGTCAGCAGTTCTAGGTGATTCAGATGTAAGCATTTTGAACCATGCAATAGGCAGATCATACAGCCCACACAATTGGTATTATTCTAATCTCTGAAAGTTAGACTGCTACATCTCCTTCTGCTAATGTTGTTAGTGTCAACTGTTACAGCCCTGGATATATGTCCTGGGCAAATAAAAATCTGATTCCTTCCTAATCTTGCTAAGTTGCTTGGAGCCCAACAGGTGTGACTAAACCTAGCATCATAAAACAATGTGTATTTTATAATCAGGAATAAATGCTTTTTGGTTAGCGAATATATTGAAATTAGAGCTTTTGAAGTGGCGTTATAAACAACAGTGTATAAAACAGCATCTATATTAAGCTGAATGTGTAGGAACAGCTTATAAAATGATCTTTAGAAGTGGAAACAAAAGTGGCAGACACATTTCAGGCTCCACAAGTATGAATGCTGATTCAACCAAACAAGAAAATACCTAAAGGACTTTTGTGATCAGAGATGTAAATTAAGACATCCACATGTCACCATAGACAAGAATGAGCTTAAGCCAAATACACACGTAAAAGAGATTGTTCATTTGTGTCTTTCAAAACCTGAAAATAAAAGATTTTACTAAGAAAGACATATGAGAACAGTATATTGAAAATAGAGCAAAAGAGAGAATGTGTGCTGTCTCCCTCATGTCCTTGAAGAAGCCTGCAATGGTTAAGATCTGTGAAGACTGAATTAGAAACACAGTCAGATCCAGACAGAACTCCAGGAGACCACTGTGATACATGACTTAAAGTTCCCAACAGGGAAAGAGAAGTCACACTACTTTGCTTATAAAATATGAGTACTAATTGAATGTGATTGGGTCCTGCCATTCATCTGCTGAGCTTTCAGAAGAGTGTATGTGCATGCTTAGTCCTCACTGGTTGTTAGATAAGAAATGTGTTAACTTAAATCACTTTCCAAGAAGCGAAGTGAGTGCGTGTTGGTTTTCAGCTCAGCAAGGAGAGCATGTGTCCCCTCAGTAACAAGTGATACCTTGTCAAACTGCTCTGAGCTGTTCACCGATCTCAGATTATACAGACAGGTGTACTGGAAGCTGAAGACAGGAAAAAAAAATTTTGGTGGGCTAAAACCAGTGCAGCTCTATTGATCTGGTGCCAGCTGACGATTGAGCCTACTGCACTTACAAAACAGAGATACCTACCTTGGCTTCACAAATTAAAAAGAGTTCAAAAGAATTGATAACTACAGACTCTTCTCTGGCTTCTTCTTCAAGTCTCAGCAAAGGGGGTGAGGGACAAACAGACAACACTTGGGCTGACAGAGATTAGTTAGACATGCTCAGCACAGGCACATAAATTTAAATGTAGCCATCTTGATTAATCCCTCCCAGGTGGAGAAAGTGAGGATGGAACAGGGTGGATGAGTGTGCATCATTCACAAGGACTTCTGGATGGGCACTGAGACAGTCATCTGCAATGTTAACAAATGAACACTGATGTTGAAATGCTCATTTGGGTCTGCTAACAGAAAACAGGGACGGTAAATAGGACAGAGAGGTTGAGAGAGACAGTGGGATAGGAGTGACAAGTGGGAATATGTGGAGCCTGCTCTGTTTCTGCTATATATAGGAGGTAGCAGTTATCTTACAGAAGGAAATGTAGAACAAGATGTGCGGATTGGGAGATGATGTGGAACTGACAACCTGAGAAATGCCAGCAGTAAAGGAAATAAGTCAAAGATGCTGAGAAATCTGCCTTATGTTTAGGATATGAGGAATAAGCAGGCAGCGCAAAGCAAGATGGAAAGACCAGAATATGGTGCTGGGAACTGTGATCGTTTGCTGACTTAAAATCTTGATCTTGATCTTGTTGCATGGCAGTGGCTGGGAAACAGAAGAGATCACTCAGCATGTGCACAGAGGGAAGGCATTGGAGGGACACATTTGCAAAGAGCCAAAATGATACCTCAGAAAGAGTGGTGAGGCACTGGCACAGGCTGCCCAGGGACGTAGTGGAGTCACTGTCCCTGGAGGTATTCAAGAAAAGGGTGGATGTGGCACTGAGGGACGTGGTTAGTGAGCATGGTGGAGATGGGCTGATGGTTGGACTGGATCATCTTAGTGGTGTTTTCCAACCTTAATGATTCTATGTTTCTATGAAATGACTTTTAGTTTTCAGAGAATAAATAAAGTTGAGTTAAAGGACAGGTGAGTGAACATCCTTGGAGTCCATAGTCACTTAGGCAAAAATAGGCCATGAGGGTTTTCTGTTGTGGCAATGGTAATTAAAGGAGCAAGAGCAGCACAGCACTGGAGCCAGGCAGCTGGTACTGACACCAGACAAAAGGCTGGGAATGCATTTCAGCTGGCCTCCATGCCAAACTGTAACTGTGTAGCTAATGCTTACAGTGCTTTCTCTTGGATATCAACATTTCAGGATATTTTCACTGACACACCTACACCAGATCACGTATAAAATATCATGTAGATATTATTCAGCTGGAATAGTAGTTAATATTGCCTTAAGGGCATATATACCATTTGTAGGCATTACGTGCCCCAGAGTAATTTAGTCTGACTCCTGTCTTGAAATCCCAGACATACCTTATTCTGCCTCAGCTCAACAAATCTGATGTGTATCCAAGGGTTCAGAAATAAAATTTTCAGAATGGAGAGATTATCACTGGAGAGCGTATGAGCTGCAGTGATAGGCACATGACGCATCCAGCAGCCTACACAGCTCTCCCATTCACTTTGCAGGGATTTGGTCTCAGATGTAGGAACTTCCTGTGGAGACTGGGCTGGGGCACTGAGAAGGAGAGGAACGCTCATGCCAGCTGCCTGCTGGGGACACTGGGAGGAAGGTCAATGAGGCCTGCAGGAAGAAGAGCAATAATGTCTGATGTGTGATAAGGTAAAAGGAGAGCACTGGTCTGAATAGAAGGAAAGGACAGTGAACCGTGCATAAGGCTATTTTCATAAAATATTGACTGTGTTCCCTTGGATGCTGCCCAGCCACCCTCACAAACACGCTCCATTGACACTGATACTTCCGAGCCTCCTACTCAGCTTTCCTCAGTCAAGAAGGGTCATGGCAACGTCGGACAGAAAGGAAATATGCCTTCTTCTGAACAGAGGAGAACAGTGCTAAGATCAATACAGCATGAAACAACCATCAGACATGGTCTTGCAGCAGTGACTGTGACATTCCTTAATTGTAGTCCCTCTTTGTGCTTCTGAATTTTCTCTGGAAGCAAAGGAGTAATTGCCTTATTGTTGCAATAAATACCCATCACAGTGATTTTAATGCAGAAAAACAAACAAAAATTGCAAGGGGGTTCTGAGGTGCAAATGTCACAAGCGTGAATCCTTTGGTACATATAAGGAAGTTGTCCTTAACACCATGGACTAGGGGTCTCCCTTATTCCTTTGGTCTTCACTGATCCGTGGGCAAACAGTGCTTTTCAGACACTGTTTACAGGCTCTTTCTTTCATCCACATAAGTTTTGTGGTTTTCCATTTCATGTTTTACATCAGTTCTGTTTGGGTTTATCCCATTTGTTGTCCTCAGAAAGCTCCCCCAGGATGCTGCTCCCCAGCAATGTCACTAACAAACCAGAGACATGCAGTACTTTCTGCTCAGTTAGGGACAGAAAAACAACCTTCATCCATGCAGCATCTAGTCTGCCGCTAAGACTGGCGCTGAGCACTTCGTAAGGATGTTCAGGAAAGACTGCAACAGGCATCAACAGAATGATGTCTCCATAAAATGTTTTTCTCCTCGTCTTTATTATTCAGTGGTGCATTAAGCCCAGATTTATTCCATTTGGACTTATTCCATTTCTTTTATAGGAAGAAAGCTGCAGCAAACTATGGGTGTTCTCTTTTATATAAATGTGCTTTTTTGAACTTCCGCTATCACAAGATGATAGGGACTTCCACCACACACCGTGCCCACCACTGGTGCTTCTCCTTACCTCAAACTCTCTTTGTGATGTATATTTTTATATCCTGTCACCTGCTGGCAGTTCTCCATCTCCAAAACAGTAAACAAGAGCACAGAGGTGTACCTTTGTGGCTGAGCTGTCAGCCACTCCTTGTGAAACAGCACTGGAGGATGCCAGGGACTTCACTAGCCAGAGACAGGGCAGAAGCCACTGAGTTGACTGCAGAATATTTGGTTTCACTGCCTCTTATAGGTTTGGTCTGGTCTACCGATTTATGCTGCAAGTGTTGTCGTTACATTCCGTATTTCCATCACAGATGATGAGATCCTGGCACTGCTTTTGTTCTGCCACTGACATTTTTGGTGGCCTTAGCTAAATTGCTTTACCTTGCTGCTTCTTTAATTGAATTGCATTCTCGTGGAGTGTGATCCCTCTTTAATGTTTCAGCATCATGATGCTGATTTGATGTGGACTTTTAACACTGCAGTGTAATTAAAAATAACGCAACATAACTTGGTTGGAAGAATCAAGCGATTTTCTTATGGCCTTGACTTGAAAACACTTTCTATTCCATGACGGTCTAAGATTTTGCTGTGTTTTTGAGGAAAACAGAAAGATTTGTAACGTTATGCACTAGAAAAGCTTTCAGAATGCTTACATAAACGCTTTCAATATCACTTCACTCTTCATGCTCCTGTAGCCTGCCAGTTTTACACAAACCTAGTCATGTCTAATTTTTTTCCTACAAAACAAGCTATTAATAGAAGATATTTTTGCTGCTCCTCTGCACTAATCCTTTGTTTGCACACAAAAATTATTTGCAGGCTGTTGTTTTTTTAAAAAAAAAAAACTGATTTAATTTGTTTTAAAAAAATCTAGTTAATTATATAAAAGAAGGACTGCTGTGCCTTTGCAATGTTATTGACCTGTTTTGCAGAGCGACATTGTGCTGTAGCCTCTGATATTCTGTAAGCTGTCCATTTGCTTTTTTTTTTTCCTTCCCACTTTTGGTTGCTTATATTACCTTTGAAAAACTAATGTTTAGTTTGACATTCAGCAATGGAGATTTCACCTTTCCAAAGCATCTTATCCGTACTTTTTCCAGGTTTCTGTTCTAAGGCAATCCATTATTTTCAAAGGCTTTCAGCAAGCAGCAGAAAAATCTCATTGTGCCCAGACAGGACACGTGAACTGATCAGGAAAATGACTGCTGGAGTCATATTTGACCATTTTGAAGAGTTTGGCAGATGGATTTACAGTATAAGAGAATATCTAAGTTCACCCATGCATCTGCAGTTCACCTTTCACAAAAGCACTGAACCTCTTCTTGTTCACTTGCTCTTTTCTCCTGCCTTTCATACAAATGCATTGTTACATGAGGCTACAAAGAACAGAATGCAACCAGACAAGCTATAGCCTGCAGTCACAGTGACAGGATCATTTTGAAACATCTTCAAAGTTTCTCATGTTAATGACTGGCAAGTAGTTAGGACCTTTTATAAGTCCAATACCCACTGAGTCCAATACCCAGTGATGGCAACTGTGAAACATAATTATTTCCCAAATAGCCCTTAAGACAGAAGCATTGCAGTCTCTCAGATATGCAGAGTTTGCCTGTCTTTAATTTGAAAAGCCCAAAGAACATACAAACTGTGCAAACTCGTAGTCCCTTGCTAATCATACTTTGTGTTTATATAGTAGCTCTATCTCAAAGCTCTCTCCAAACATTAAGACTTACAGTACTTCTTTTATGTAGGTATTATTATCCCTGTCATTATCGTTATCACATTTTCCATTTTATAGGTGGTAAATGAGCAAAATCACACCGTGAGTCAGTAGCTGAGTGGGGAATAGAATATTGTAGCCCTGACTTTGTCCCTTGCCTTAATTACACACCAACATGATTGTTATTTGTGGATTGAAGTGATACAGATTGCGTTCAATGTAAAATCTCAACAAACAAGCATGATTCTTTCTATCTGTGAGATTTTTGTTTGTATGCCTCTCAAACCAGTATTTTTCATCTCTTGATCTGGTTTTAAGTAGCTAGCAAGAGACGCTTTTGTCTTCCAATTAAATAGGAATCGATACATTTTGCTTAATATGATACAATTTGTGTAATAGACCGGAACGGCTCAAATGAAGCTTAGTGCATCAAGTAATGAAGTATTTAGGTGTTTAGTTTGTGTCCTCTTCTAGTCATTGTAAAATCATTATGGAATCCTACTGGAGAAACGTACTTTAAAAAAGTTTTTAAAAGGACAATAACTCAGCTGTTATCAGTCAGGCTTTTTAAAAATAATAATACTGTACGTGATGACTAAATTAAGTTAAAATCCCTTGCTGAATTGATTAAAAAAAAAAAAAAAAAAAAAGAACAAATTTTGGCTGATGTGAAACACACACCCAAACTTGTTCAGCTGAAATACACTGTTATGAAAGTATCACCTTTGTGAACTAGGTGGGCAATCTAATTTTCTTGTTTTTCAGAATTCCATTAATCTGGAAAAGCTATCTAATGACTTCATTGGCTCAAACACACGTAACTTAGCTTTAGAACATCCCACTACCAACATCTCATTCCTTTGTTTCTCCGGTATCAAATGTCGTAACAAATAGCGGAGCAAAAAGCAATTGCCATGACTGTCCTGTACTGACAAAGTACAGTCCTGTGAGAAACTGAAGATGCCCTGAGAACTGAGAACATGGTTTGCCCATAAAGAATTATAAGCCATTCCCTAAGACATCAAGATTGTATAGGACTCTAGTCAAAGTCATTACATGCAAAGGATGTCCAACATCACAAGTCAGATTGATGCCACCACTTCTCATGACCCAGCATTTTCTTTCCCCTCCTTTCCAATGCCCTTTGTCCCTACCATCAGCTGGGAACAGTGCTTGGCTTCACTAATATGATGGCACATTGTGAGGGTGCTTGTCACAGGCTACAGCTGTCATAAAGCATGCAGACAGTAAAGCTGTATGGGCTTATATCCTTGCTCCTGTGCACTGCTCCTGTGAGTAGAATCACATCCAGAAAGACTTCCTCACTTTTCAAAGGGCACCATGCTTCTCCTACCTTTGGGTGCTAATGGTCTTGCAAATTAATTCTAATCTCTCCAACATTTTCTGTGTTTTTCATCCAGTAGTTGTTTAATCTATAATATACAAATGGCCTTTTAAACATGGACCAGAACCCAGGTTTTACTTTCAAGGTGCATTCCTGAACAGCCAGGCTCAAGAACCAAATTCCTTGCCAAGTTCCTGTGCAGTGCGCTTGGCTTCTTTAGCCTCCTGTGGCTCTTCGTTTTCTTAGTCATCATGAGGAGTGCTGGTAGTTACTGCTGCCTTCTGCAGTTCTCTTTGGGGGACTAAGTACAGAAAGTTATGAAGTTCCATCCTTTACTAAGCCAAATACTTTCTTGCCCAAGGGCTGCAGAAAGATGTGGTATCTACCCCAAGTGTTACCATAAAGGCATTCTTTCAGCTTTTCTGATGAACAGAGGCCCTTGTCCTGCTAAACTGTCTGACTGCTGTTGTAGAGCGAGAGATCCTGCTTTCAAGCACATTCCCCATCCTGGGTGCTCAAGACCAGGCTGGATGGGGCCCTGAGCAGCCTGATCTGGTGGGCAGTAGCCCTCCCCTGCAAGGGGTTGGAGCTGGGTGGGCTTGAAGGTCCCTTCCAACTCAAACCAGCCTATGATTCTATGATTCTGTTTTTCCAAGGGAATAGATACTCAAGAATAGCATACAAAAAACCCTTCCTACCTGCCCCATCTATAAAACTAAATAATGTTTGATCATTTCTACAAACGAGATCACTTACTAGGTGACTTCTCAGGCCTACGTTTTGTTTGATATAGTCATATTCACAATCTTTGTATGTCTGGCAACTGTGGAGGAAAATTCCTAGTCTTGTGTGATTTGTCTCATTAGTTTTCTGAATGACCAAAGCTGCAATTCCCGATGTTTGTTCTGTGACATCCTGGCACTTTACAGGCCGATCTTCAATTCATCCTTTTTTTAATGACCATCCATTTCCTCTTAAAACAGATCTCCAGGTCTCCTAACCTTTATTAGACAAGTTACAGTGTACCTTCTTCCTTCTTTCCTTCCTTTTTACTTCCTTCCCTCTTTCCTTCCCTCTCTTCCCTTTATCTCTCTTTTCCTACAAAAGACTAAGCACAATACAGATTCTTATTCTATCTCAGCTATGTTTCTACATTTGCTCTCATTAGGAAGACATTCTGTTCTTGTAGTACTGTCCCTAAGAGTTTATGACGCATAATATTTCTATCTTTACCATGCACAGTGCAGTGAATGCCCAACTCTTTCACAAACTTGTGGAGTAAATATGACAGGCTGGAAAGGACCCCACAGCACTGGAAGTGGCAGGTGACATAAACTGCTATAGCATTTCTCTCTTTTTTTTCATCGAATCACAGCTTACTGAATTTTTGATGTGTGTTCTCATAGGAATTATTACATCTCTCTAACCAGAGCAGCTAAAATTGCACTTAGTGTTGCATACTTGTAGGCCTGTCACTGAAATGACAACTGATGGTTTTGTATTGTATAATTTTCTGTTACGTAATTCCAATTTCTTGTAATCCCTCTTCCAGCTGTTACGTTTTGCACCCCAAATAATAGCTATTTACAGTTGTCACATCTACAGTGCATCTCCTCTGTTTCACCTGCTCTTTTTTATTCTATAAAATTCATTCTCATGTTCATTTTTTGACTATTCATTTAATTTCTGTTCTGCAGACTGAATCTTCCTCTTTGCTTTCCAAGCTTTTATTTTTCACAGTGATGCATTACTCACCTGACCCACAAAGATGGTGAGAGGTGGGTTAGCTAAACTATACTCCTGGGTCCCTCAAGACAAGCAGAGATATTTGCATCATGTCCTAATCCTCTCCAATAAGCAATGATTTAGAGACCTAATTGTTACTTCTGAGCAACGAAGGTCAGAAGAATTCGGAAGCACGGCTAATAGAAAAGAATGACAGTACACAAGACTCCTCCTAGGTCCGTAAGCTATGGGCACTTTTTATCTAAGCCTGTAGAGAAAAGTTCTGGTATCAATACTTTTCTTAAGTATGTCCAAAAACAACTAAAATGCCTCCTGCTCTAATGCAAGGACACTGCCACATCCAAGCGTGTTCTTGTAGGGCTTTAAAAATGCCGATGACTTCATTGAGTGTTTATTACATTTATATTTTTTTCTTATTTCCAGGTGATACTGTGGTTGTTGTTTTTTTAAATTATTATTTTAGAGAGAGCTTAATGCTCTCTCACAGCATCTCCTGAAAAAATTAGATAATTCAGTGGCTTTCTCAAAGGGTTTCCAGTCTAATTTCAGACATGACATGGCAAAGAGTATTACAAAACTTTGCAGAAGGAGACAGAGGGGAAAACAAAGAGTTCAGTAATAAGAGATTACATGGTTCTCCAGGAAAGCCTAATATACTCTCTGGTGAAGCAAGCCAGCTTTAAAATGAAAACACAGTAAACAGCTGCTTTCCTGCTGATATCACTGGGAAAAAATAAGCACTTCTAAGGGGAATGATGTTATTTTTGTACAGATGGATTATTCACAAGCACATCCTACATGATACCAGGTAAATGCCAGGAACAGCAAAGTGAAAATCTTGAGCTGCTCTGTCTGCGTGTCACAGGCTTTTCTCTTTTAATAGCTGACAGTATCGTCAGCCGTAAGATGGGGTCCACCCATCATGGAAGGGACCATCCCTCCTGCAGCCAAGGCAGCTCCGTTTGCCTCATGGGTCTTTGGGAAAAAGGGGAAGAAGTGCCTGCAAGGAACCATTGCGAAAAGCAGTCTGACCCAAACCCAAAGCAATTGGTGATTTCTTTATCTTTCCCAAGGGCAGCTGCTTGTATCCTGGGTTGGATCTGACTACAGGGCATGGCACCATGCAGAGTTAGACCTTAACATTTCTAACCCTCGTATAGAAAATATGAACATATGGAAATTTTGTGCTTAAGAAGTCTGGAGGTGATGCTGTCATTAAAAATTAATATTCTTTCTCCCTGTCTCTAAATTATACTCTCAGAAGGAAAAAAGAAACAAATTGAAGTTGCATAAATCTGGTAGAAATAACTTTTATAACTTCAAAAATGAATTCAAAATTCTGTAAGTTTGGTTGACCATTAGCACCCTGGCTATAAGCAGGAGGACAGACAAGTCAAAGGCACAGGGCTGTTCATAGTTAATTTAAAGTATACAACAGCAGAAGAAAAACATATTTCCAGCAGTAGTCATTGGGATTTCTTTTACTGTATTGATAGGGAGAGAAAACAGGGATAAAGCCAGGGGTGTCTGGGGTGCTTAGCGCCCAGGAGATGAGAGCAGAGCAGAATAATAATGCAGTACTACCAGCTTCCTGCTTCACACTGTAGTTGAAGGGGAAAGAAAGGATTATAAAAGGCTCTGGGCAAAATGTGAGCTATGTACTTCACCAAAGAGCAGCACAGTGAGCCTGGAGTTGACTGAGCATGGCTTTTTCTCCGGTAGAGATAGAGGTAAATGGCTTTGTCATCCATTACACTTTTCCAGCTTTCTTAGATTTCATGGCTGGAAGGAAGCCAGGGTACTACAGGGAGATGGAGGCTTGTTGTGTGCACAGAATGAGCAAGAAAACACCTGCCTCAGCCCAAGCCCTGCCTGCTCAGCCCTGCTCCAGCCTGGAAATTGGTTGAGTCACCGTCCCTGGAGGTGTTCAAGAAACATGTAGATATAGTGTTGAGAGACATGGTTTAGTGGGGTTATTGGTGGTAGGTGGATGGTTGGACTGGATGATCTTGTAGGTCTTTTCCAACCTAGCTTATTCTATGATTCTATGATTCTATGAAATGGAAGCCCCTTCTCTCCTGCATGCAGGCAGCAGTCATCAGATTTCGGACTGCGGGGCTGCATGTCCCGTCCACACCAGCGCTGCTCCAGTGTGCCCAAGGGTCTGCAGGGAGCATACAGGCATCTGCCAGGACCGCTCTTCCCAGCCCATGGGATGACCTATGGGAGGTGTGCTTTCTGTTAGTCTCTCTTTTCCCTTTAGTCTAGCCCGAAAGGCAGCCTGAGGAGGTTCCCCCTTAGCACCCACTGGTGTGATGGGGCAGTTCTATAGCATTAAGGCTGCACAAAACCACCAAACCCTGGACATGGAATTTGTCTGAGCAAGGGCTTTATCCCATATTAAAAACTGGAGTGAACGATATGTTGGATTCTCACTGAAATGCTTTCAAACTCTGCTAAAGGAAGCAGGAGAGGCACTGTTGTTAACATGAACTCAGATTTAAACTGTGTATTGCTGTGCTTAAACTCCCTGGTTTAACCAAGGAGTATGTGCTTCTTTTTCTGCCTCACAGTGATATCCACTGCAACGGCCCCTTTATATTTTGCCAACCTGAAGCCACATTCTCTGTTTAAAAATAATAATTAAATTTTGCGCCTCTGAATTCTCTGAAAAATCTGTAAACTATTAAGAAGAGCAAAAAGATTAAATCTGAAAGGTCATTACCGTGATGGAGCCTTTCTAAAATGTACTGTCTAATGAAAAAGTAAATAGCATTTTTAATGTGCTGTTACAGAATAAAATCCTGCCTTTCTTTCCTTTTTGTATTAATTTTTATCCAGATCAGCAACTCATTAGCAGACATACGTATGCTGTAGCTAAAGAAGTCTGTTCTCATAATTGAACTGGAGACCTGTGTACTCTATCGGGCAGAGCCAATGTTGTCTATTTATTTCTAAAATGCCAGCGTTGCCTGAACCCATATTCTACTCCCACTGCCATTTAGCACCCTGCTGAATTCTGCAATAGCTTAGTAACCTTCTTCAGCCAGAGTCACACACATCCTTTTTCCCCCCTCATTGTTCCATGTGACAGATTTCTCCTTCACCAGAACAAGAAAAGAGTATTTTCTAAAGTAAGAATAGAAACTGAATATGTAAAATTGTCCTGAAGCTTCATAACGAATCATCTCTTGAGAATGAAGTAATTGTGAGCCCACATCACCCAGACTATGCTCTTCTGGAAGGAGTAGGAGAACGAAAGAAAGAGTATCTGCTTTGGAGCTGGGTAGCCTGGCAAGCAGCATTGTCAATCACAGTTAAGCTATTTCCAATCAAATATCTCTCAAGGACACTTGTAACATTTTTGCAAGATAAACACTTAAAATGTGCAGGATATTAGCTGACCTACCAGTGCATATGAAGTACAAATCTATTTTATTTGTTTTTTTTTAAATCCATTCTATTCACAGCACGAGGCTTTCAGACCATGTTTAAATCACTGGGCTTCACCTATAGCACTAAGAGTATGGAGGGACCGAAGGATTTGTGCACAGATGGCCTTTATCCCATGGGGAGACTGCAAATTAGTATGAGGGTCATTGGCATTCATCAGGTGCCGTGTCTGTCTGGCAAATGATGACATCAATCTCGGTGCAAAAGGGATCATGCATTATTCTATACGTAATCAACTGCTAAATTTAAACAGTAAGGGGCAATAAATTTGTTTCAAGAAGGGTCATTAATAGCCAAGGGCCTGAACCATCAAACCTTTACTTACATGAGCAGCCTTTGCTCTTACAGGCTACCTCATTAGGCTGCTGCCTTGGCAAAAAAAAAAAGGGCCGTGTAAGACAGAGCATGAGGAATTAGCATCTGAAGGAACAACTTCCCTAATTAACAGATTAAAACATACCCACATAAAAAAGTCTGTTTGGGGGACTTGCAAGTATGTATGCTGCCTGCTTCTTACCAATATGATTCCGGAGAGAACTGGGAGTTACCAAGGTTGTAATGAATATAAACATCATTGTAAAATATAAAAACTCTCCCCTACAGATAATATCATCTATCACAGAGTGACCAGTGCTACTTGAGCAAGAACCCTAACCTCTCTAAATGTCATACTGCATGTATACTATGGGGAGATTCGCTACAGGCAATCAGCAAATTATTTTTGAAAGAGGGCACTCATATCCTTTATTTTTACGCTAAATAAAAGGTTTTTCATGACTGCAGTATATACTGGAGGTGCATTCTTTTCTTGCATGTTTATATTCAAATCCAATGATGTCAGTGAATCAGAACAATGGAATAATATACAGCTACTGCTCCTCAAGAAGACAGATTTTTCCCCTGATTTCTCAGCTTCACTGTATTCAGACTGTGGATATTTGAATCCATAAACTTTGGCTGACTGGCAGCTAGCATGAGCCAGAATGCCAAGGTATATATAAAATTACAGTACAGTTGTTTCCCTTCTTCTCTACAATGCCTCTCTTCTGACTGTCTCTCTCATTAAAAATTCTTGCCAGAGCAAGAACTGCCTCTGCTCTTTGACTCTTTTAGGTGAAGAAGAGATATTCCAAACCTGTACATGAACACAGACAGCAGAAAGGCTGAGACAGCAGGGAGAGAGTTAAACATTCGTGGAGGTTTTGATGCTTTCTGCCCTTCTCCAGTCCCCAGGCCCATCTTTCACTCCCTGCAGCTTAGCAAAACCCTAATACTTAGAATAATTATCATACAAATACACAAGACACTCGTGTTTTCACTGTTTGCTAATCCTGATAGCCAGGAGTAATGAGAATACCATTCTGAAAGTAAATAAAATATCTTTGAAGCATCCTGGGGATTCCAGCCCAAGAGGTCTGGGTGGAAGGGGAATAGCAAGGACTGGGGAGGGCGAGAGGAAGAGGCACTGTGGGATGTGGGGGGCAAACGGTTAGGTGGTGACAGACTGCAGGTGAAAGGAGTGCACAAACGATTTTAAATGTGTTTAAAGCAACTTCACTTTCAGTACTTCTGTGTTACCTCTTCAGACAATTAAGAACTGAAGATAAGAGAAAATACGTTAGTGCTACGTGTACCTAGTCCTATCCTTTAATTTATAACAACTATATCTGAATTAGAAAATTCTTTGGCTCTGAAATTTATTCAATCCACATCTTTGGTTATTACTGCCATGCACAGAGCTAACATCCTAGGATATCTTTTTAACTATACTAAAGCTGCCAATGCTGTTACCTGTACAAAAGGCCATTCTTATGGGTTCTGTGGACGGCTGGACTGGATGATGTTGCAGGTCTTTTCCAAACTTGGTGATTCTATGATTCTATGATTTGTGTTTTTTCTTTTTTTCCCTGAAAAAAAAAAAAAGTATTTATAATCAATCAGCTAACATCTCAGATGAGCTTCTACAATCTCGCAAATTCTGTCTGAGCAGGGAGCTGTTGGTGTCTGTCATACCTCACTGCTCACAAGGGAGATCCAAGGGGTTCTGCACAACCATAGGGGACAGTGGGCATCCCCCTTCCCCCCATCCTGTTTGCAGCCTCTCACCCAGACACAGCTTAGGGAGTAGTCAGAGGAAAGAGGGAATGTCCAGCATGTTGTTTTGCAGCCTTAGCTGCAAGCAGCCTTGGAGGTTATCTCTCCTAAGTCAGTGAGCAGAGTGTGCATTAATGCAGATGTGTACATTGTAGAAAGGTATGGAGGAAGAAAGGGTTATGGAGGCCGTAACATCAGTGAGGATAGGGGTATGCAAGAGGGGATGTGCACCTGTGCAAGAGATGCCTTGCTGAAAACACACAGGGAGGTGTGATATGGGCAATGAGGGGAGGCACTGAGCAGCACTGGGAGGGCTGCATGGAAGGAGAGTGGGCAAGCACCAGACAGCAGCTGTCCTTCAGCTCTCTGGTTAGACTCTTTCCTCTCTGCAGCCCCTGCAGCATCCCTCTGTGGCATTAGACCTGGAGAGGGAAGGAGCAATGGGAAAATGCATTTGGGTTGGTTTAGAGGAAACCCTGAGCTGTAGCTCCTTAGCAAAGGGAATCATTAAGGCTGGCAAGACCACTAGGATCATCTGTCCAGCTATCAATCCATTCCCACCATGCCCACTAACCATGTACCCTATTGCCACATAGAATCATAGAATCATAGAATCATAGAAGCATAGAATGGCCTGGGTTGAAAAGGACCTCAAAGATCATCAAGTTTCAACCTCCTGCTGAGAGCAGGGTTGCCAACCACTAGACCAGGCTGCCCCAACCCACATCCAGTCTGGCCTTGAATGCCTCCAGGGACAGGGCATCCACAACCTCCTTGGGCAACCTGTTCCAGTGCATCATCACCCTCTGTGTGAAAAACTTTCCCCTAATATCTAACCTACATCTCCCCTGTCACAGCTTAAAACCATTCCCCCTCGTTCTATCGCTAGCCACACTCGTGAACAATCGTTCCCCCTTCTGTTTATACGCTCCCTTCAAGTATTGAAAGGCCACAATGAGGTCTCCCTGGAGCCTTCTCTTCTCCAAACTAAACAAGCCCAGTTCCCTCAACCTTTCCTCATAGGAGAGGTGCTCCAGCCCTCTGATCATCTTGGTCGCTCTTCTCTGAACTCGTTCCAAGAGCTCCGTGTCTTTCTTGTGCTGGGGGCCCCAGGCCTGGATGCAGTTCTCCAGATGGGGCCTCACAAGAGCTGAGTAGAGGGGGACAATCACCTCCCTCTCCCTGCTGGCTACTCCTCTTTGAATGCAGCCCAGAACATAGTTGGCCTTCCAGGCTGCCAGCACACACTGCTGGCTCATGCTCAGCTTCTCGTCCACCAGGACCCCCAAGTCCCTCTCTGCAGGGCTGCTCTCAAGCAGTTCTTCCCCCAGTCTGCATAAATACCTGGGATTGCCCCGGCCCAAGTCCAGTACCCTGCATTTGGCCTTGCTGAACCTCATTAGGTTCTCGTGGGCCCACTTCTCCAGCCTCTCCAGGTCCCTCTGGATGGCTTCCCTTCCCTCCAATGTATCGACTGCACCACTCAGCTTGGTGTCATCTGCAAACTTGCTGAGGGTGCACTCGATTCCATCGTCTATGTCATTGATAAAGATGCCGAAGAGCACCGGTCTCAAGACGGAGCCTTGGGGGACACCGCTTGTGACCAGCCTCCACCCTGACACAGAACCATTAATCACAACCCTTTGGCTGCAACCAGCCAACCAGTTCTTAATCCACCGAACAGTCCATCCTTCAAATCCATACCTCTCCAATTTGGAGAGAAGGATGTGGTGAGGGACCTTGTCAAAGGCTTTGGAGAAGTCCAGGTAGATGACATCTGTCGCCCTTCTCCCATCCACTGATGCCGTCACTCCATCGTAGAAGGCCACCAATCTGGTGGCCTTCTTGGCCACCTGGGCACACTGCTGGCTCACGTTCAGCCTGCTGTCAGCTAACACCCCAGATCCTTTTCCTCTCAGCAAAGGCTTTCCCCCAGGCTTCTCAAATGGCTCCAGGCAGCAGAAGTCCACCTCTATTTTTCCTTGAAGTTCTGTTTCTGGCATTGATGCCATGCAGTGACCGTGCTCCCAGCACCCTGTCACAGAACAAACATGGGACTGAAGGCACATTCTGGGCCCCGAGCAATCATCCACAACCCCACCACTGTTCCTTTTGGAAAACGGAGGAGCTTATTCCTGAAGGTAAGTATCTTTTTGCCCCTTTATGTCTACTGGAAGCACTCTTCAAATCCCAAGATCTCTTATATTTCGGAACCACCTGATTTTTAGCTGAAGCCCACACCCCCGCTGCTGACGAACACCCGCCGTACACGGAGCCTCGGCGAGTTCTGCAGACACCACCGTCCCGGCTCGCCAGCACACGCGGGCCCCGGGGGGGCACGGCGGGAGGGCTGGGCGCCCTGAGGCAACCTGTGGGTGGCGGCGGGCCAGGGTGGCGCAGCCCGCAGGGGAAGGCACGGGACGGCCGCGCGCCGCCAGCCGGGGACCCGTCCCCGCGGCGAGGGACACGACGGAAGGGCCGGCACCCCGGGGACGCTTCGGCTCCCGAGGCCCCGCGCCGCGGCCGTGCGAGGGGCGGTGGCGGCCGGCGTGACGTCAGGGGCGGGGCGGTGCCAGGCTGCGGGCGGCGCTCCCGAAGCGGCTCCGCTCCGCGCCCTCACTCCGCGCTGCCGCAGCCCCCAGCGCCCGCGGCGCCCGGGCGCTCCATCGCCGCCTCCGTCGCCGCAGGTAAGGGGCTCCCGGGGGCGGTAGCTCTGGCTCGGGGTCCGGTCGGCGGTGGGCTCCCTCCCTTCCTCCCCTCCTTCGCCGCCGCCGCGGCAACTAGTTGAGGCGAGCGGTGCGCGGTGTGTCCGCCTCGGCCGCCCCCGCCCCGTCCCGCAGCGCGGCCCCGGCCGCCGGCGTTGGCTCCGTGGCGGGGCGCGGGCCGGGGCTGCCGCAGCAGTGCCCGGGGCGGGGCGGCGGGCAGGGTGGGCAGCGCTGACGGTCCCGCTCCCTTTGCAGGCTGCTCGGTCGCGTTAGAGCCAGCGCGAGGCTGAGCCGGCGGCACCGCGGGCATTGCCGGGAGCGAACCCGGCCCCCACTGAAATTCCGGCTTCTTCAGAGAGGGGAGGAAGATCCTCGTCTTCCGAAGCCTCCTCAATGAGTGCCAAGCTCTCCAAGGAGTTGAGGCTGTCGCTGCCGCCTTGTCTCCTGAACAGGACGTCTGCCACCTCGAACGCCAGCAGCACCTGCATCACGCAAGTGGGTCAGCTCTTTCAGTCTTTCTCCTCCACCCTGGTTCTTATCGTCCTCGTCACCCTCATCTTCTGCCTCATCCTCCTCTCCCTCACCACCTTCCACATCCACAAGAGGAAGATGAAGAAGCGGAAGATGCAGAAGGCGCAGGAGGAGTATGAGCGGGACCACTGTGCCCGGAGCAGCGGCGGCAGCCGGCACCCTGCACAAGGAGAGGCCCCCCCAGAGAGAGACAGCCGCCTGGGAAGACCCCCCCGGGACTCGGAGATCCAGCGGTCCCCTCCCGTGGCAGCCTCCAGCTCCCGGCCGGCACGGGCAGCTTTGGACACAGCTGGCGTGGGGCTCTTGCAGACGGTGATTTTGTCATGATGGTTTGGGGGAGCCCGGGAGAAGGCGCCTTTGTAAATACCGGAGTGATTATTCTAGTCCCCGCAGAAGAAGAAAACATTGCTAATTCCAATGAACGAACAAGCCCATGATCCAAGCGCATGACAGATCACATCGCGTTTCTCATTGACTGTGCAAGGAAGGGATGCCTCTCTGTGCCGGAGAAGGACCTGCACGCAGCAACCATGTACCTAGCCTGGAGGAGAGAGTCAGGGGCGGGGGTCCCTTTTCCCTAGACATTGCTACCTCCAGGGCTGGAGTGATCCCACTTCTGGACCCCCCCCTGCCCCCAGTGTCACACTGCATGGCGTGGCTGGGGTGCGGTGTGGGGGAGTGGCAGGTCTGGCGGGTGCCTTGGGACCCCCCTGTCCTCTTGGAGCAGCTTTCTCTGTTGTGCTCAGACCTGTGCCCCTGGCCCACCCCTCTTGCTCTTCTCCAGGACTGGATCTTGTTTTGTGTAACACCCACCCCCAGTTGGGTTTAGGTGAACTGCAGTGCCCTGCGGCCCCGTCCTCCAGCTGCAGCTTTCCTCTCCCTCCAGCATCCCTCATCTCTCAATGCCCTCCCCATGACACAACCCCCAAAGTCATCGCCGTTCTGCGTGGTAGCAGGAGGTGATGCACCCCAGGGGGAAAATAGCCTTGTTCCTCCCGGGGGTCCCAAAACAAATCCCGTTCTGCACCAGGCACCCTGCTCCAACCACGCTGCAGTTACAGCTTCACCTCCCAGCAAGGAATCCTGCAGCAGAATGGGGCTAGCTTCTACTTTTTTAGGCTGATATATATTTTTATCCCTCCTAATCTAATAGGCAGTTAAGGACAGACAACTCTTTAATTTTCTCACCTTTCATCTTTTGGGGAACTAACCAGGCAGTTGTGCAAAATATCAGCTCTTAACGCCCAGCAGATAATTATTTTGGAAGTGTGGTTTCTCCTTAGCAAACAGCAGTGGCTTTTGTCTGTGGTGGGCAGGTGTGATGCTGCTGGTGCTGTGCATGCTGGAGGAGCCCAGGGCAGTGTCCAGCGCAGCTTTGCTTAGCAATTAAATCAATGCCCATTCTTTGAAGGTGCCTTAACAGAGTACCGTATCCAAACTTAGAAACATCTTGTGTGGTATCATAGCAGAGGCAGCCCTCTGCTGTGCATATTAACATCTGAAAAATACAGCAAAGGAAAAGTAATACCGAGGGATTTTTATTTTTTTATTTTTTTCTCCCCCCAATCCCAGCATATTGGAGTGATGTGAGAAGGTAGCAGTAGCCCACAGGTTGTAACATTCTGGTGTTCTCTGCCCCCCGGTGTGGCTGCTGGGTTGGAGAACCCTTGTGCAGGCAGCAAGAGCTGCTCAGCCAGGTGAAAGGAGGAAAGGGTGCCCGAGCCCTCCATAGTCCATCGACAGCACCAACATGCTGGGTTTTCAAGGCAGTGCTTCTCTTAACCCTGTCTTACCCCTTTGTGATCTTGCCTGGTGGGAAATTCCTGTTGGGTTTGAATGCGTGCCTCCAGCCCCCTGGTGTGTGCAGTAGCATCCAGCTCTGGGAGCCACTCCACCAGCTGAGGTTGGTGTTGGTGCGGAAACGAACCCGGTGTTGGTGGTGCGGTGTGGTGGGAGTGACAGCCGATGCTCCCTGGTGCAACCAGATGCTAATGGCTACTGCCGTGTTGCTGGGCAAGGAAATGGGCTTTGTTTTCTTTCCCCTAATAAAGGATGCATGAACTTTTGTGTTTAACCTCCTTATGCAACTGCTACACAGTATTGCACCACAGGGAATAGATTTAGGACAGTGAGGAGTGTTCAGTGAACAGTAACGGAGCTTCCTGATTGTGATCTCCACTAAATAGATAGATATTATTTTCCCCTTTATTTTGTGCCTTTTCTTAAAAATCAGTATATAATTTCGAGTTTTATAAAAGCAATAAGATGTTCCAAATCACTCCAGTGCATTTCTGGTTGATGGTTCCACTTCTTTAGTGTCTGAAGTCAGATACTCTTCCTTCTGCCTTATGCACTCAAGGCATGCAATAATTCCCCAGAAGTGTACTGCTTGTCACATCTCATTGCAGTTATAAAATTGCCCTATTTTTGAGGAAAAAAAAAAGGATGGAAATATATATATCTTTATATATATTATGGATATATAGGTATATATATTATTTATATAATCTCATGACACTAAGAGTAGTTGCAGAAATGTAACAAAATGTTATCATGTAAACTTCTATCCTCTGTTAACTAGGTTTGATTTAATATTTTAATATCTCTGTATTTATGTAAATCTGTGTAAATTATGTGGTCTACAAGTAAAATTTCATACTGACTTTAATTTTCTCAAAACTGTGAGCTTCTTGTGGTGTCATTCAAGGTTTTGCATTTCTAAAGTTAAATTCTACAGGATGCGAGAAGTTATGAATTCCTGTTATCACACAGAAATGCTGCAATAAGGCTCATGTGTACTCCCAGTGCATGACCCTACCTTGAAGTATTGTGAGCTTACGACGTTTCATTGAGCGGTCTCAGGAGATCTAGTTGATACAAGCAGGGCACGCAGGTTTTCATTTTCATGAAACAATAAGCGATCTAGGGAATAAATGTGGATTTTTGAAACAGAGTTTATGCTTGGAGGTTCTGTCAAATCAATTGCTTCAAAGCCCTACAGCTACAGCTAAATTCCTGCACTTAGCATTCAGTATTAATAAGGCTGATGCTTCTTCCCTTTCCCCTCCTACTTAAACTAGAAAAGTGTAGGAAATTGTTCATATTTCTAAAGCATACATTTTCAGCTAACTGTGAAACTGCCCAAAGGGTTTTGAATCTACATATTTTATGCAAGTATAATATCTATGTATCTGTATCCATATATTTAACTATTTTTGTGTAACCTTTTCTACGATATTTGATAGAGATGCCGGGTAAATGCTTGTACCACTCTCTTACGTAAGGAAGGATTTATACCCTGTCAATATGGACATTCTTTTTCCTGCGAACTGTTACAAATTTGCACTGTTTTTTGGCAAGTTAGGATGGAGCCTGGACAGCTGGAGAACAGACCGTCCTTCCTCTGATGAGGGGCACATCCTCTGCCTGGATTTTCCTGCTTCGGAGTCAGAATCGGGGCCTGCCGCCTGCCAGCATCTTGCTGTAAGAAGGAGTGCTGTGGTGCTCACATGCCCAGCCCAGTCATCCTGCCAAGGGAGCACAACCGCTGTTACTGGGTGCGTAGGGTCGCTCAGAAGCTGGATCCCAATGAGCCGGTGGCTCCTCCTCCTGCAGAGCATCCCCAGAGCTGCTGCTCATCTCAGCTCCGGCTGAGAGCATCCACCACCTGCAAAGGGAGCTGGAGCCTGTCCATCGTCCGCACAATGGGTGGTGGCATCCCACAGACCCCGCACCAGCCCTGCTCTGTGCCCGGCACTGTGCTTCGGTGGGGATGGGACCATTGTGTACGAGGGCTGGGATCCAGAGCTGTGGTCAGCTCCACTTTGACGGACTGATGCGTGTGTGTGGATCCTGTGTGGGTCGTGGACAGAGGGAGTCATTTCATTTACGTGTATCAGTCCAGCATTTCTTCTGTGGGGGGCTGTCTGCTGCAAATGTGATCTCTGAGATGAGATTTGCCAGCTTACCACCCAGACGCATCTTTGCTTTTGATAAATCTCTCCCAGACATCTATCTGTGTATATATGGATATATATCCATAAAGATCTGCTGGACAAAAAGCGAAGAACAGAGATTCCACCTTATAGGCCAAATTCTCCTTTGACTAAAAACTGTTTTGTTTTTTTTTTAAATTTTAATTTTTTTCCCTTTAGTTTTTAATTAATTTTAATGGGTACACTCTTCGATGTAAATAGCAAGCTATTATGTGAGTAATGTTTTCCACAGCATTTCTGAGTAGTTGCTATCTTGTTTCTGGAAAACTATGTCCAGTGTTTTGAAGCAACTGTGCTTTTCTTGTTCTGTTGTTATGAGTTCAACTTTTATGTAGGGAGGAAAAAGAACATGATCTAATTCCTTAGGACAGGACTGAATTATTGCAAATCTAGTTATGGGACTTGGTTGCTCTTTTCTTTCTAGTAGTCATTTTCTCTGCACGTTTGTATTTTTTCTATGGGTAGTTGAAACCCTACATTTTAATAAGTATGCAAGGTACGGATGGTAACATGAAAAATGAAGTAGGAAAATTTCTTTTTCCTCTTTTGTGTAAATAGCAAAATTTATAATGACTTAGATACCGTTTCATTACAGTTCTCATCTACGTAGAAGTTGGCATGACTCATATACAAACCTTTAATAGTGTTTTACCTTATGTTAAGTATTAGAACTACTTTTATCCAGGACTGACTTTCTCATCTCTTTCTGGTATCTGACTCTTTTTTTGCTGAAGCCAAATTTTCCATCTGATTGCTAAATAAATTCCTCGTAGAACAGAGCCTCTTCCTGTTTTCAGTCTTTTACATGTAGTTCTCTGGTCTGTATCCAGCCCAACTCCACAGCGCAGCAAATGTGCTACAAACTTGTGAAGACTGGAAGGTGTAGGAGCCCTGTGGGGAGAGCTGACTGTCTGGCAAGCACACAGGTGCAGTTCCTACCAAGGTGGAAGGGAAGCCTCCCTGTCCACTGTCTGTCTGGGTGAAGGGGGATCCCTTGCAGCCCCAGCAGACAAATAGCAGCCTCCTCGCTGACACTGCTTCTCCAAAGTGTTATTTTCTATATGACACTAGATCTCATTTTGTAAAATATTTCTCATTCAAGTCAAAGCAGGCTTCATTGCTCCACCGGTACTGTGTGTTCTCTGTGGATAACTAGAATCATTTGTTTTCCAGCCCGGTACCTCCACAAGCATCAATTTTGTATGAGTTAGGAAATAAATATTTGGATCAGAACACTGTCAGTAAAAATTGTCTTTATTTGTATTTTCTGGTTTTCCAGTTGGCTTCTCTTTGTTGTTTTCTTCTTTGAAATGGTGCAATATAATCTGTTCATTATTTTACTTTTCTAAAGACGACAAAGATTTTTAAGCAAGCACTGCAAAATACGCAAGCAGAGAAAGATTTCACATTGTAGAGCAGAACAAGATCATACAGGTTTTGTTGGTTTCAGTGGAATTCTTTGTTCTTTTCAGACCCCCAACCAAGGAAGACGCTTACCTAATATCTTCTGAAGAAATTCATGTATAAGAGGAAGTTTGCCTTTCGCTTATGGTTTTAGCTTTGCAATAAGCACTAACACACAACTATCGACAAAATACAGGCTAAAACTTTTCAGACATCCAGTAATCTAAAAATAATAAAGGATCCTAGGGGATTAAGAACACTGTAAACAAGGGGTAAGTATACCACATTAGAAGGAGAAACTATGAGCTCTGTAACACAATAAAAGCAATGCATGCTGGAGGATAAATTCATAATTGTAAGTAAGCTCCTTTAAATTCCTGGCTCTGTCACTCTTTTATTGTTAGTCCTTCATCTTCCAAGCTATTTATGTAGTAACAGATATATAACTTACCTATTAAATAAAGACAAGGAACTTGCAAATATGCAGCCCTGATATGAAACAGATAAGCCTCATATGCACCAGGAAAGTACTGATCCCATAATGCCTATTGAGAGAGTCTTCATGCTGATCACCTGGCTTGGATGACTCAAGTGCTTACATTTGGCAGCAAGGTCCGAGTGGCTCACGGCACAGCTGGGAGATGGATGGCTGGGCAACGTTCTTCAACAGCCTCGCCGAAAGGCTCGATAGAAATTTTTTAAGTTGGAGTGGAATGCGTATTATGTAGGAGAGCCAAGAAGACTTATGCTTATTTCACCATTTCATCACTCACAAACACTTGTCTCATAACAGTCCTGTGTGTTTTTGAGCGGAGTGCTGACTAAGGTATTAAGGATATAGAAGTAGAAAGTTCTTGGGAATAATCCCATCACTAATGAAGCTGATGGCAAAACCTTTTCAAGTTCAGGGAGGTCTGATCCATTCCCAAGATTACACAGATCTCACCTGCTGCTGGTTGTCCATCCCTTGCCAGTGCAATTGGGCTGCTGACTGCTACTCTCAGTATTTCTGGAGCATGGGGATTTCTCCTGTGGTTTGGCTCATGGTCTGTACCCAGCTCTGGTGGGGGACAGCAGGGAACAACCTGGGGGGTACCTGTATATGACATGCTCATGCTCACCTTTCTTTAGTTTTCTTTTTGGCCTGCAATTCATTCTTAATCTGACTTTCCACTAGACAGCTAGCCTGGTGAGTCTTTCCTTAAGATGAGCTATGTGTGCTGGGCTTGCTTCTTCCTTACCTCGTCCTCTCTCTGACATTAAAAAATTTCTCTCTCTGAATGATCATTTCCTTTGATTTCTGCAAAGATACTGTAAGACTTTTCCCTCATCTTGATCTAGCATTATCATACCTTTATCCATATCTCTGCTACTAAGCTTTTGAGAAAGAGCTGGGCTTCAAACAGCCTGAGAAATCCTGCCATGTGTCCTGACATGGCCCATTGGCTCTGGAGAAACATCACATTTCTGATTAAACTGCCAGCTTTAGACTACAGGCTGGAACTGCTGAGAAACCATCATTCTTCCATAGCAAGAATCACTGTAAGGAAACGTAGCAGTTGCTAACAGGGGAGAATACATAGACAAAAGGATGTGGAGATAATATGCACATTAATGTTTTTGTAAAGCCTGTAGGACAGACAAGGTCAGCTTAATTTCTAATAAAAGCCAGCCAGGTCCATATTTTCTTCTTCTAAAACAGTTTATCACAGTCCATTCTTTTACTCGTGAATATTTGTGATGCTACTAGACATATACTTTTACATGTTAGACATACACATTTACCTTGCCTCACAGCTAGAAAAATTAGTTGGGAAGCCCTCCTTATCTACAAACACCAACTGACCTGTTCAAAGTCTATTTATTTTCATTAAAGAAATACAGTTTCCATTAAATCATCCCTCTAATAGACTTCAACAAAGGGAAGCCTTCACTTCCAGAACATGTCCTAGAGCTTGCTCAGTCTGACAATGATGATGCATAAATCAGGACAAGTGTCCAGCTGATCACATATAGTCACTTTGCAAAATTCAATGAACAATTTTTGATAGCTTTTGAACAAACAACAAGGAACGTTCAAAGTCTGAGACAATCTTGTCTTTTTACCTGTTGACAATGATGCTAATTCAACACCTCTCTGCTCTACCACTTGAGTTATCCTGGATTTATGTACTTCTAAAACAGAGCTGAATATACAGCCCATTACCTGTGTGACAGAACTGCTCTAAAATCAGTTCCTCCAGGGCTACAGAGGCTATGATGAACCTAGCAGGGGAGTGGAGAAGGCAGATTAAATATGACAGACTGGCCTTAGTACTACTGTTTGCACAGGGCTGTAGTCATACGACACAGGGACTGGGTCAAAGTAAGATTCCTTAGGCTGGTGCACTCACGAGTGAAACAAATAGAGCAGTGCAACACAGCTCTTTTGCTATCAGATCTGAGTGTGATGTCTTTTATACAGGAAAACCTCAGATACTACAGCTTACAGAGAAACCCTCGAGACTGCTATGCTCCAATTAGGCCTTTTCTGTTTCTCTTCAGAATGTTCCTTCAAACATTACAGAAAAAAAAGAATCTCAGATTCTGTCTGAAAAAGTAAGCGATATCACACCATAAGCTGTGTCCAAAAGGCACCAGGCTGACAAATCTTGATTTGTTTGCAGCCTGGGCATTTCATCACCACCACTGCCACCTCTGCAGTGAGGAGCCCTGAGGAGGAAGAGGCCTCCCTGGGAGTGCAGGCCTCACCCCAGCTACACCTGCACTGCTGGAGGTTCCCATTCACCTTCCTGCCAGCATCTCCACCCCGTGTTACCTGAATTCAGTGTTAGGCCTTTGCTAACTTATTTTACCTGGACTGAAACAAGTTATGGCACACTTGTGTGAATGGGTAGTGAACAAGTTAGTAAATTACAAGGGAGAGGCAAGGGAGTGTGAAGCAATGGGGCAGCATCTGTCAGCAAGGGGAAGGATGCAGGGGTGCTGAGCGCTTCAGACCATTTTGGGAAGGAGTGCTTATAAGTCTTAGTCTGACTGCTGCTTGATATCCTCCTTGTGGGTGTCTGGGATTAAAATAAAGTCAGATCATTTGTGGCTGCAGAGCTTCAGCTCTTGAATAGTGCCATGTTCACCATTACAATACCCACAGCTTGCTCATACTCCATGGCCTCTGGCTATACTCCCCTGCTTTCTTCCCTCTGGCCATTGAATGAGTTCCATGCCTGTCCAGATATATACAATGTCTGCAGCTCCTACTCCTGTCCTGGTTTCTTGCACATGGAACAAACAGAGCTCCAGGGTGATGGTGGAGTGATCTGTGCCAGCCAGGTCTCAGCTGTTCCTGCAGCCCTCCCAGTGCAGATATCATTATGGGTTCACCTACTCCAGGGAACCTGCTTTAGCAGGCATTGGACTAGATGATCTCCAGAGGTCCCTTCCAACCCCTATGATTCTGTGACTCTAACCTCCAGCCTGGCCACCCACAGACATTGTAAGATCTCCACACCTTCCAGTCCTCTGCTGTTCTTTTGAAAGTAGTTGAAATTAACCAATGAATGCAGAAACATCTGGGGGAGGACAACTGACAGGCAGTTGGGCAGTGAATGTGACGGCACAATAATGCAGTCATTACTGAAATAAGCTATTCTTCACATCTCATGAATTGTAAGTAAATTTAAAGACTTTTTTGGTGCCTGATTCATAGTTTTGAAATGTTTAGATTTGGCAATGCTGCTCAACAATATCTTTGAAGCCCATCTGTGCTGTTTATCTGCTCTTTCTTCTATCCCCAGGCATTGTCTGTTTCTTTTAATTTTCCAGATTCTAATCTTTTGAAGAAAGAAGTTTGGGGTTTGTTTGATAATTGTGGTGGTTCCATTAAGCTTGTTCAGAAGGTGAATCATTTCTAAGACTAGATGGGGATCTGGAGGGATATGCCTACGAAATGATCTACCGTCTGTCACAAACAGGATTTTAATCCAGTAATTCATGTCCTGCCTGGCATGTCTACTGGCACAAGAACATTCATTTTTTAGAAAGACAGTTGATTTCCAAACTGAAAGTGGTGGAGCATCCAGTTCAGACTTTCTGAAGTTGTTCCAGTTACTACAAAAGTAACCTAAAAAATAAAAGAGCTTGTCCCTTCAAGGCAATAATTTTTTGCATGCAGAATAAAGTTAGCACATGCAGTAGTTATTAGGACACTGTTAAAAACCAACATCTGGCAAGGAAGGTAAGCCATCTGTGAAAATACAGTTCCTATTACATGCAATAACCCAAACCATCTCGCAATTGTTATAAATTCACAGCACTGGGCATGTAAACAAAACTGTGTCCTGGGGGGAAAAATACGTAGAAGTGTTACATATGCAACTGTGTACCTACTCTGGAGGTGTCAGCTGAAATAAACGAGGTACTTGTGGTAGCTGTGGAATTTTGTCTTACAAAATAAACTACATTTACAAATTTCTTCCTTCTCCTTCATTCTTTGTTTCATCCTATTCCAATGTCTCTTTAACAAAAACATCTTGTGCTGAACATACAAATATTTCTCTGTGCCACATCAGCACCAGAGCAGGCAGAGAGGTTTTGTTTGGCCTGACACTGCATTGAGAGGATGAAGGTCTGGACCGAAATCCTACTGAAGTAGGATTAGATCATGTCCCTCAGTGTTACATCCACTCTTTTCTTGAACACCTAAATGGATGGTGACTTCACCACCTCCTTGAGCAGCCTGTTCCAGTGCCTCACCACTTTTTCTGAGAAGAACTTTTTCCTAATATCCAACCTGAAATTGGAATGGAAATTTGGATCATATCCAATGGGATTTGGATCATATAACAAATATTTTGAAGCATATCTTATTGTTTTAAGGTCTAGTGTACACCAAATGTGCTATATTTGGAAATTCAAACAGCCTTTTACATTTAAATATCTGAAAAATATTTTGCCTGTAGATAACGGAAAAATATTTTCTAAGGAAAACTTAAGGACATAGAATTGCAATTAAACATGCACTTTAATGAAAATGTTTAGGCTAGTTACAGGGATGTGTACCTGTAGAGAGAAAATAAATTAAATGTAATATAGTGTCCTACAGTTGTAAGCAATTGCATTTTGTCTCAGCAGTGGCCAGGTTTCTTCTCAGCTTTCCTCCTGTGAACTTTGCAATGGTTGCAATGGTTGCATTGTTAGCAATTGCAAGTTTAATTAAGTACTTAAGAGGTTTCACAAAACAAAACCTTTGGGCTCTAGGGCTTTGTTTCAAATGAACGTTCCCTCTCTCAGCGCCTCTGAAGACAGTCACTTTGGCCTGGGTCACCAGGGAGAGGCCCAACAGCAGCCAGCTTGTGGCCTGTGGAGAAAGTATGATGCAGAAGCTCAGGGCTCTTCAAGTTGACTGAATTTGGGCTGGAAATTTTTGGCTTGAGTTGCAGATGTGGGGAGCCAGGACACTGAGGCTGGTCCTGCTGCAGCTGAAAAAAATTCAACATTCTTGTTTGTTAAAGAATGACCACAGTTAAAGCACCTTAGTGGCCTACATACAATGACGTAGGCTACATATGATCCACAGCTTTGTGCATTTATACATATAAACATACATGTTTGCATATCATATATATACATTTGTATATATGTATATGTGTTACATATAAACTATTAATCACACACATATTACCAGAGGGTTTGATTGCTCCTCTTGAAGCCCAGGATTCAAATTTCAAGTTAATGAGGTTTTCAGGAAAGTTTTGTAATTTATTCTTCTCTATCTTCTTTCATCTTATCCTCAAAAAAGAATAATCTCTTAGTGAAAGTTCTGGTCATTTATAATAACATAAACAAGTGACATCAAACCAATTCTCTTCCAGTTGAAGTTCAGAAGGAATCCTTATTTTGGTTTGTCTTAAGAGCATTCACGCTTACCAGTGAATATTTCCTGGAGTATCCAGCTAGACACAAGACAACATACTGAAACAAGATGGAGTTTTTCTTTTAATTTCAAATAATTCAGAAAAGAGCCATAGGATAGTGCAGGTAATATATAAGAACCTAAGCAAACACAGTCCATTCTGCTTACCCCTCAAAAAGCTGGAAGGTTGTTTGAGTACAGCCCTACATGGGGAAGACTGCTTTTTTGTGGGGGATAATATGTTAGAATAAGGTAAAATAGCATAATGTGATACAAAGTGTGAAAACTGAGCCTATATTCTCTGTAGTATAGTGATGGTGGATTGGGCTATGGCATATTCTTTTCATTTGGACTGTTTAAATCCATGTTATTCTAAAATATCATTACTGCTAAAGAAGTTACAAGGTTGATGCAAAGATTTCTTGTCAATTATGTTTCTCAGATGGATTTCTACAGGAGATTGGACAAGACGATTAAATTCGCCTTTCTTTAGCTTTCAGTTGATTGATTCACAGTGTACTTTTTATCATAAAATATCTATTTGGTAATAATATTTTTTCAGAAAATTGCACAGAAATTGACAGGTTTTTTTTAAGGTTTTTTTTTTTTTAATTTAAATGTCAGAAGTCTTTTTTTATTGGGATAAAATTTTCCAGATTCAAGGGTTCCTCTTTGCTTTTTTATAGCACACGTGATACGTTTAACAGACAGAGGACATTCAGGATGCTTGATAACTACTGGTAGATGCCTAATAGTAAAGTCTGCCTCAAACAATGCTCCGGTCTCCTCCCTCACACACTTCATTTCAAGATATGAACTGGAAAGTTAAAAAATGTGTAAAGAAGGCAATTTATGGAAAGAGAATATCACTGGATCAATTTTGTATTTTCAACCATAATCCAGGTTGAGCTGAAAATATTGTGAGATTCACAGTCTTTCCACAGATCAAAGACTAAGCAATTGGAAGAGAAGAAGGTTATCAGGAGTAGTCAGTGTGGATTCACCAGGGGGAAATCATGCTTGAATAACCTGATAGCCTTCTATGATGTCATCACTGACTGGGTAGATGGAGGGGAAAGCAGTGGATGTTGTGTACCTTGACTTCAGCGAGGTATTTGACACCGTCTCCCACAACATCCTTGTTATGAAACTTAGAATTTGTGGGATAGATGAGTAGATGGTGAGGTGACTGGCAGACTGGCAGATCTCAGAGGGTTGTCATCAGTGGCACAGAGTCTAGTTGGAGGCCTGTAACTAGCGGTGTTCCCCAGGTGCTGGGTCCGATCTTGTTCAACATCTTCATCAGTGACCTGGATGAAAGGATAGAGTCCACCCTCAGCAAGTTTGCTGATAATACAAAGCTGGAAGGAGTGGCTGACAAACCAGAAGGCTGTGCTGGCATTCAACAAGACATGGACAGACTGGAGAGTTGGGCAAGGAGGAACCTGATGAGGTTTAACAAGAGCAAGTGTAGAGTCTTGCACCTTGGGGGAAATAACTGCATGCATCAGTATAGGTTGGGGGATGACTGCTGGAGAGGAGCTCTGCAGAGAAGGACCCAGAGGTCCTCGTGGACAACAGGTTGGCTGTGAGCCAGCAGTGTGCCCTTGTGTCCAAGAAGGCCAATAGTATAGGGGTAATAGGCCAATAGTAATAGGGGTGCATTAAAAACAGCATGGGCAGCAGGTCAAGGGAGGTGATCCTCCCCCTCTACTGTTCCGTGGTGAGGCCACATTTAGACTACTGTGTCAAATTCTGTGCTCCCTGTCCTCCCTCATTCAAAAAAGACAGGAATCTCCTAGAAGTAGTCCAGTAGAGGACCAGAAAGATAATGAAGGGCCTAGAGCAGCTCCCGTATGAGGAAAGACTGAGTAACCTGGGTCTGTTCAGCCTGGGGAAAAGAAGACGGAGAGGGGATCTGATAAATGTTTATAGATATCTAAAGGGAGGTGGGAGGCAAATGGATGAGGCCAGGCTCTTCTCAGTGGTGTGTATTGATAGGACAAGAAGTAATGGCCTAAAACTTGAACATAGGAAGTTCCACATTAACTTGAGGAATAACTTCTTTATGGTAAGGGTGACGGAGCACTGGAACAGGTTGCCCAGAGAGGTTGTGGAGTCTCCTTCTGTGGAGATATTCAAGATCTGTTTGGACACCTACCTGTGCAACCTATTGTAGGGCACCTGCTTTAGCAGGAGAGTTAGATTTGATGATCTCTTGAGGTCCCTTCCAACTCCTGCGATTTTGTGATACTTTGCAATTTACTGCATGGAACAGAATAGTAAATATTGGTTTGTATGTAAAGTTGTTACTATGGTTGGTTAGGCACATTAAGCCTGGGCTCTTCCTCTGCCGTATATGTTATATAAAAGAGAAAATGATGCTACCTATCAGAATACAGGAAGAACATAGCCACATCTCCTATATTTGCAGACCTTTTAGTACATATATATTAATGGGAACGAAATTCAGTAGTCCAAAGGAAGTCATTAAGAGCTCACAAGACTTTTGCTGCTTCAACTAACCCTACAGACAGATGAGGTAATTGCTAGGTATCTCTCTAGAGGTGTGGCTCAGATTCAAAGAGTAGATGTATTGCACATACTGGTGGAAAGCAAGAACTTCCTGAAGAACGCAGAGCCTTCCTGCAAAGGGGGAATGGAAATAAGTGGAAAGAAGAATAGGAAAGGAAAAACAAAAGCCAGAGTGGATGGGCTTCCAGGCTTTGCTCTCCCTGATAATCTCTCTGAGCCATTGGTAAGCTCTTATGGATATTTCCTGAATTCATCTTCTCTGTCACAAAACACCATCTGCCTGGCATGAGCGCCATGAAACTTGACTCTCCATCATTGTGTTCCTCCTATTTTGTTCAAACCCATTGGGCTAACAACTAAACCTAGTATCAGAGATCCATGCCTATTGCATAACTTGTGCAGGAGTCCAAAACTAGGATTTGGAGAGTGAGTGTTGAGTGGAGAAAATCCTGTTTCCAAGGGTCCTGATCAGGCTTTGGTGGCAACCATGTGCTCAGAGTGCCATGGCTGTGAACAGCGAGAGCAGAAAACTCTGGGTATTTGGGAAGCAGCACATCAGCATGATTCTTAATGTATGTTCAGGGTTAAGCAGCAACTAGGTGTGGGAACTTCAGCAAGCACTTGGGACCACTGCCTGCTTTAGCCACGTAAATACTTCACGGGATATAGCCCAATTATTACAACAGGGAGCAGTTCTAAAAGTGGCAGAGCTGAGTTATTTTATTGAATCTAGCTTTAAACATCTCCCCAGAGCTGGATCTAGTGAAAACCTTCTCCACCCCCTCCCAATTCTATCTTATAGCAGATATACTTATTAACAGAGCAGCTTATATCCTTGCATAACCTCATATCCAAGCTCAGATTTCTCTGCAAAACAGATGTATTCACTCCCCATGGTTTTGTCTTGCTCTGCCTCCTTTTCAGATCCAAATCTATAACAAGTTTATAATGAGGTGGTTAGCTATCTGTATAATTTAAACTGTAAGCTCCTTGGGGTATGGCCTTTGTTCACATGTACCAGGCACACAAATGGTACTATATAAACACAAGGGATATTCCACTAATTAATAACAGCTCAGTTCAGCCATGCTTCCAAGGGTGACTTAAACAAGTGGGGGCATTTTAATGCTATCTATTTGCTCTGAGGACTGTCTCCTAAGTAATGCAAAGTTAGAATATCATTTTATGTGTATGGAATTGTTTGTGACATTAATTCAGTCTCTGATGTGTTGAATTGTTCCAATATGTGAGGCTGAGAAGCTGAAGCCACTGAACATGGATATGGTGGGTTGTTAATGTGCTTGATTATAAAGAAATTAGAACACTTGTTGAAATGTTGTCATCTGAGTTCAATTTCCAGTGGATTTATGTGAGCATAGAACTCATGGATGAAGTGATATTGCCCTGGATTTTGCTTTTCCAACAGCATAATATTTCCACTGCAGTATTACCACTGTAGGTAATATTTTTGCTCACTGAACACAGCAGAACATTTGTAGATGTCATTGTGCATGTGACAATGATGTTCTCTTCTAAAGCATCCTTTCTATAATGACAGTGACCTCAGTTTCTGTCATTGCTCATAAATGACACAACTCACAAGATGTCTGTTCCACAGTTACCACGCAAAACACTGTGCTCAGGTGTAGAAACACATGGTGTTGCCCTCCAAAGCAAAGAGTAGTGGTCACATTGGTATGTAAATCTCTTAATTCATATAAAAAACACTGCACGTGTGAATTGAGGGAGGTGACAGATTCACAGCTCAGGAATAGAAGTCTCCAGTCCATTCTCTTGGCTGCTGCCATTGCGCTGTGAAAACTTCCTACCAGCACATCTGGTATCATACAAGCAGTAACACCTGTGTGGACAAAGAATTTGTTCAGATCTTCTTTAAGATAGTTTGGGCTTACAGACTTCTCATCCATCTTTGACACTCTCTGACTGACAGCCATCTGTACTACTACTGACCTGATTTTGAATTAACTGCAGACGACTACCACTCTGCTACTGGTGTTTTCAGCCTCATTGTCATGGTTTTATGATTTTCAGTTATTGGTACTCCACATCATAACATCATGTAATGAATGTACCTGGTTCTCAGAAGAGAAGGACTACTACATTCCCCACGGTACTTTGCTCCTCTGTTACCATTTTCCAGCTGGAGGGAAAAGATAAAAGCTCACAGTATAAAAACTTGCAGATCACAAGACCTCATCCCTTTTTCCGCCGTCTCTCGTCTTGGCAGCACCTCGCTCTCCAGCCGTCTTATCGTCAGTAGTAGAGTAAGGCCTACCTTGATTTTGGGACATTCTCTCTCTCTGTATTGGATTTATCAGCTTAAATTGTAATTATATTGTACTATAGTGTGTTGTTTTGCATTCCGATATCTTATTTAGTAAATTAGTTTTTTTCTCCTCAGATTGTTGCCGCTGTTCTTTGCTCTCAGGGCCATCTCCCTACGGTTTTCCCCTTTCCCCTTTTCCCGGGACGTGGGCCCGTGGGTCCCCCATCCCCTTCGTCACGGAATAGGGCCTAACGCCCATAAACCGTTGACACTCATGTTTTTGCATCAGTCATCTGACAGAATGATGACATACATAAAAATGGGTGCTGTAAAAGCTAGGGAGCTGGATAAGATTTTGCAAGCTATCTATCTAGCTGCAAATACTAGGAAGAAGGATATAAAAGTAGAAAAAATCAAGTATTTCACCTCACTAGGAATCTCAGAGGCTTATGAGTCCGAGAACTGTTAGTGTATGGAATTTACCAGCATAGGCCTCAGATATTGAAGGGATATTGTAATCTGTTGTCTTTGGATTTTAGAAGAGACTCCATAGCTATTGGAGTCCTGAGTTCAAATCTTTCCTCAGTCTATGGGAGTTTTTACATTCTGACTCCAGACATAAAATGAACTACCATAGAATCACACAGTCACTAAGGTTGTAAAAGACCACCAAAATCATCCAGTCCAACTGTCAACTCAATCCCACCATGTCCAATAACCATGTCTCTCAGTACCACATCTCCACATTTCTTGAATCCCTCCAGGGATGGTGACTTTACCACCTCCCTGGGCAGCCTATGCCAATGCCTCACCACTCTGTGAGAACAATATTTTCCTAATATCCAGCCTGAACTTCCCCTGGCACAACTTAAGGACATTCTATCTCGCCCTATCACTACTGTCTGGGAGAAGAAGCCAACCCCGACCTCACCACAACCTCCTTTCAGAGAGTTGCAGAGAGCAATAAGGTCTCCCCTGAGTCTCCTCTTCTCCAGACTGAACAATCTCAGTTCCCTCAGCTGCTCCCCATAAGACTTGTGGTCCAGACCCCTCACAGCTTTACTGTCCTTCTCTGCACACAATCCTGGGCCTCAACGTCTTTCTTTCAGTGCGGCGCCCAAAACCAAACACAGTACTCAGTGAGCAGCTTCACTAGTGCTGGATATCATGCCAAAGAGTGGATGGATCTACCTCAGCATTTTTGACCAATTTTTCCCTATTTTGCATAGATTGGTTGACTTTTCTTCTGACACAGAATGGAGATTCAAGCAGGATAATTAGAGAATAATTATTTTCTCTTTCTAGTTCTATTTCTTGAGAGATAATGGATTACGTCAGATAGGTAGAATGCAGGGGACTTCATCTATACGTATGTAAATAAATCACTGGATAGGGTGTCCCTTAGCAAATGTCTGCTGAAAACCTTAGCTAGAGGTGACAGGTGTTAGTAAGGCTCCTGTAAGGCAGGTGTGAAGCCATAAAATGAGGGAAGCTGTCAGGTTTGGAAGAGGTTGCTGGAAGTATTCTTCTGATACAGTGGTTCTTGAGTCACCCAGAGAATCTGACACAGGCCTGATAGGCTCTTTGCTTGTGGCACGCTAGTGCTGTATTAAATCATGTTAGGGCCTTTTGTTCTTATCTGAACTCTATAATGGCCATCGAGTTTCAACTTTGACAAATACTTGGCCTTTTTGTTTGGTCTCTTCAACTCTCTCTAATACATATGACATTTATAACAGGACTTGAGATGGAGGAAATTGACCTCCTGTGGCATATGTTGGGCTTGTAGATGGTGTATTCAGCAGTTATGAATAAACCAATTACCAGGATGGGGGCTGAGAGGAATTTTAGTCCAGTTGAGACCATCAGATTTTCAGAGTTGCCCTTGCAGTATTCTGCATAGGTGATAAAGACTTACTGACAGTTTTATTTAATGACCTTTAAGACTTCCCCCCCCTGAAAACACACACACACGTTCCCGGGTTTCGGCACCACTTGAAAACACACATACACGTTCCCGGGTTTCGGCACCACTTGAAAACACACACACACGTTCCCGGGTTTCGGCACCACTTGAAAACACACACACACGTTCCCGGGTTTCGGCACCACTTGAAAACACACACACACGTTCCCGGGTTTCGGCACCACTTGAAAACACACACACACGTTCCCGGGTTTCGGCACCACTTGAAAACACACACACACGTTCCCGGGTTTCGGCACCACTTGAAAACACACACACACACAGACACACACACAATAGCAGCAAGAAAAGCTTTTTTTATTCAAAGGTGTAGCACTACTTTTATAATACTTTTTATCCACTATTGCCATCTAAAGCTTACTCCCTTAATGCTGATTGGATATTTTTGCTGAGGCATGTAGCAGTGAAGCATGAAGCAGTATTTTCCATCTACTGACATATCAAAAGGTAGCTTATCGGATCATCTTAGTTTGCCATTTTCCCTGCGTCACGGGTACATTCTTTGGTCAACTAGTCCCTGTTCCTTCGGGGAGGGGGGTCTTTCTCGTTACATCTCATATCCTCGCAACCGCCTGTTACAACACCCCCCCACCCCAGCATTATTCTGAGTTACTTGTGATGTATTTGCTCTCCTGTATTGATACAACATAATTGGAAGTATTCTGTGACATAAGAATGAACTTGGAACACCCTTTTGACCCAGATAATTATCATGTGGTTATCAGTGGTTTCAGGGGATGAGACTGAATGAGTCGGTCCCTTATTAATCCTTTCTTACCCTATCCATTGCTGGTACAGAAATGTGAATTCAGGTTCTTTAGTTTCCAGAAAAGATATGGAATAGATTTCCCCTTTACCAGCAGCATAGCTATGAGGTGAAATCTATGTGTAAGGAGTGCAGCTGAGCAGTTGCAGAAGAATACCTCAGCCTACAGAGCTTGTTAAATTAATGCCTTGCCAGATAACTCTTTTTCAAATGGTTCAATGCGTGGCCTATGAGAATCCCACCAGGGGAAACCTACACCACCTAATCCTACAGTGCTGCACTCAGAGAGAAATGTCTGACTGACCGCAACCAAAAAGGCATGATTTGGATCAACTCCTTCTCCATCTCTGTCTTACAAGTCTACGAAGTCTTACTAAGACCAGGCTACCTCAATGAGAAGAAAAAGCATGCCCACCTGAAAAGACTGAGTAAAATTTCCTTTCAAAGCACTCTGAGAGGAGATGGATGAGAATCAGGTCTATATTTTCCTGCTTCCCTCCCAAATCAAGTTGAGGGATTGTTTGTCTTGGACTCAGCTTTCTCCTTGGCAAACCTAATATCCATGTAATACTTCAGCATTGACTTGAGACACATCACTGGACTGTTTCTGTTCCTCCACAGCAGTAGGCAGGGCATTGTGCAGATGAAAGGTAGGCAGAATATTCCTTCAAGGGAAGAATAAAGTCCATATAATTTTTTAGCATGTGTCAGGGCAATAAGAAATCTTGGCTAGAAAGGTGGATAGGATAGAAAGGTGGTACAACTCTCTCTTCTGTTATTTCCATTGTTCTTTGCTGTTTCACTTTGCCATTTGCAGCAGCTCCTGGTTGAGGTAAAGGTTAAAAATAAGCTTTGTAATTTTAGTTTCGGAGAACATCCTGCTGTTTTCACAGGGGAAAGCTCAGCTTCATTTCTTGGGTTGCATCTACATTGCATATCCCTATGCTATAAAGGAGTATAAGCACACAATAACAGAAAATAGATCTGGAAGAAATATCATCAGAACTTGAAGTTTGTGTCTCCCTTCCTGGCTCTATCAGAATGAGGGACTTGTCTCCTCGGTGAAGAGTTAATCACATATCATCAGTTTTGTTCATTCTAATGTCATATATAAATCCTTTAATAATTAACATGAGTAAACAGCGGGGATTAACAAAAGTTTGAAGTGTATTTTATGTGCCTTTTTCAAGGACGACACAACAGTCCCCCATTTGCAAGCATCAGCCAGCTTTGACAGAAATATCCCTGGGGAACAGAAACCAATTCGAGAGGTAAAGCTTTCCAAGTTCTTGTCAGAGCTGGTCAACACAGTGTTCCTATTGTAGTTCTGAAGTAAGTGCAGTTTCCTGCCATACTGGGGGAGTTCAAAAATTACTTCTCATTTCCGATTCTGAATATCTGAAGTCTTGACCACCTAGAAACACAGGTAGATCTTGCACAGCATTGGAGGGGAAAGAAAACTGGTACGACTTCTCACCCTTGTAGACAGGACGAGGTGGGGACACGTGTGGGAGGAAGAGCCAAGGTCCCCGTAGTCATTTATAATGACTATGCACATTTCAGGGGACTTAAAATTGAATTTATGTTCTTTAAAAGGGTAATGCCAGAGGTGTAAGAAATTCTTCATATAAATTTAATTTCTGATTGGGTGTGACATTCCAGTCTGCATGTTACACGCAGAGTCTGAAGCCTCAGTACAGCTGCTCTTCAGAATTCATTCATTTCTTCATTTTTTCTCTGCACACCGGTGGGTTTTGATTATTTTATATCACGGTGCATAGATTCCATTGGGACCATAAGAGATATTGGGCAATAAAGGCCCCTAGTACTCTACATCACCTTTACCTGAAGCTTACCTTTCATCTGAGACACCTTCAGACCACAGAGAGCTTTCTATCCTGAATTCCCTCTAACTCTGTTCTGCTACTACTAAGACATTTCCCAACTATCCCTCTCTGTCTTCAGCCTCTAGAGGAAGAATCTGGGGACAGGTCAGTTCTGAAGAGCTCTAATCCACAGGGCATAGATTCTACTCTTGTCACGTCTGGTTATTATGAGTAAACATGGTCTTTGCATCAGACAGCTCATAATCTGAACAAACAGAAGAGTTAAAGGTGGATGGAGAGACAGAGAGTGGAACTGGGAAGTCATCTGTCCAAGATCACACAAAATGATCCATGAAATAATGAAATAGCAAAAATTCCGAGCTCTCTGTCCCTTTGTGCTGGTGACGCTAATTGCTGCCAAGATTTTTGCAGATGACTAACCATCAAGTCCATTTGAAAATAGATTTTTCTATGAACATAGTTTCCCAGTCTCCTCAGGTTCTTATTCTTCCACCAGTCCTTAAGGTGCAAGATCTATTCTAACACAAGCACAGGAACACAATATCACAATGCCTGAAAAGAGCACTTGCAGACATTGGTACTCCATCCTAAGGAAGTGCTGCAGTGAGATATCAGGATTTCTTCTAAGTTTCATCTGTAGTCAGTGGAAAAAAATACCATTCAGCCTCGGACTGGAGACAGCTTCAGTAAGTACCATAATTTTGGTGAGATGAGTTTGGACCCAAGCACAGGAAGGGCGCTTAGGAATGCTTCAAAGAGAAGACAGACAGGTAACTGCTTCTAAAAAGTAAAGGTCCTTATTACAACACAGTGTAAATGAGATATGAAACATACTCACTGACATTATTTACAAATAAAAGAAAAAAATAAGGACTGATAGCACCATGTTCTCCTAGAGATTTTGTCTTTGGCCACAACAAAGTTTGTGGCCTACTTGGAGCATCTATGTACTGAAAGGATCATACATAGTTTCCCTTTTGTTTTCTTAAAATGTTCTACATTGTCAACTCATATAAATGATGATGAAACTGTTCCTGAAACCTTGAAGCACACTGGCTGCAAATCAGACCCAGTGCTGTCATTTTGTTTCATGAAATGGTTGTTTCAATGAGAAGCATAGCCGAAGGGGAATATTTTGACTTTTTTTTTTCCAACTACTTGTATTGTTTCCAAATAGTTGAAATCTACTTTAATAGGACAAAACGATTCTTTAACCAAGGGGTTTCTTCTAGCTGTTGTCTTACTTTGGGATTTATTGGGGTAGGCTAATGGAACTGTTCAATTCTGGCTTGCCCATTTAGAGCTAGAGTCAAAGTACTGACAAGTATTTTGAGCATGTTGAGGTGTAGCAATCAAAATGATCAACGTGATGGAAAAAGCGTTACAAAAAGAGGTGAAAGGACCAGCATGATAGAAAGGTGCTACAAAGGAAGGGAAGTAGATCACCCACCCATATCAGAAGATTCTGGGTTTATGGGGAAAAGCTCCCACCAAGAAGGGATCTCCAGAAAGAGATCCTTCCTCAGTGGCATCAGCTCTTAAATGAGGCCTAAGAGGGATAGGGCCTGGCTCCACCCCTTCTGGTCACAGAGGTGAATTGCCTTCACCTGTGCTCTCAGGGCTGACTGGGTCTTTCCTCCAGGTGCTCAATCAGTGGTTCAGGCAGTCCCATACATCAGGTCAAAAGAGTTTGAAGGATTTGGTGTGTGATTTACCCTGGAGCTTGTGGGGTCTGGGGAAGAAGTGGTGAGGAAATGAAAGCTTTTTAAATATTTGTGGCCAAAGGAATCTATCTGAGTTATCTGTACCAGAGAAAGGAAGATGGGCAGTGATGAGAAATATGGGTTATTTGAGAAGGAAAGACAGAGAATGGTGCAGCAGTTCTGCTTGACCAAATGAGTGGAAGGAGTGAGAGGCACTCTCCCATGTAGGTGATCAGGAGGGAGAGCAGAGCAGGAGAAAGATCTTCACTATTCCATTCAAGAAAGACAATGATAATCCCCAAGCCTCTTCTCTATTTAAGCACACTACTGGTGAATCCCTAACTGGTACTGTCAAGTCAGGGTCCTGCTGTACATGCACAATGGTACACTCCTTCGAGGACTTCAGGTGAGCTCTGGGCTGCTCTGGCAGGGAGAAGACCAAGTCCTTGGTGCTCAGGAAGGCTTTTCCCTTGAACCTGCGAGCAGAGCCAGGTTTCTTCTCATTCATTTCACCTCCAGCTACCTCAAGCACAGCTCTACAAGAGCAAGTGCAGAGGTGTTGAACGTGAGGCTGCAGTTTCACGATCCATTTGATGTGATGGAGCCATCTGCTTGGTTGTTTTTTTTTTATGTGCTTTCAGTTAAATCAGTTCCTTAATCTGACCCACTATGCATCCATATGATACCTTACGCTGGCACAGGAGAGAGAGCATAGCTGGACCGGAGAGCAGATGGTATAAAAATTCCTTTAGGTAACAACCCAGACTTTGGTCAGCTCATTAGGCAGTAATCAAACAAGAGCTGGATCTTCAGGGACTCACAGTTAGCTTCATGGTCACAATATGGGTGTCTTCTTCCATGTATGAAAATGGTCTCAGTCATCACATATGTCAGTTTTGTCACACTCATCATGGGGTTACTAATCCTTCCCTATATACTGGAAATGCCAAGCATAGTTGATTAACGTTTGTGAAATGTTAGGAGCTACGGAGATGTGAAGCAAGATGTATCATCTTACATACACACCTAGCAAAGCATCCAATTCCTGTGTCCTGTATCACAAGCTTTTCAAGCAATCAGCTCATTGCATCCCAGTCCATACTTTAATATGTCATTACTGCCAGAAATACTCAAAAGAACCTCCAGGAAGGAGTATTTTTTTATTTCTCGAGTGATGAGCACGACAGATTTGTAATCTAATGGCCTCTGTATAGAAGCCAGCTAGTATAGTAACAGTCATGAACGACAGTAAAAAATAAAGCTAGGTTCCTAGTGGCCCACAAACAATGTCATGTTACTCTGAGTTAATATATGGTATGTGAAATAGGGAAATTAGAGCCCTTCCTTGTCCTTATCTTCTATTTCTCTCACAAGAGGAAAAATGCATTTGAAACACTGGGTTCACATTTCCTTCCTTACTTCCTTCCTTCCAATTCCTTTTAAGAGGTGAGATCACATTAATCAATATAGAAATCTCACAAGTGAGGCACTGCTTTTGTTAAGTGTGTTGTGAAAGAGATATTGTGGTGATGAGTATATAATAAAGTTATGGGAATTATTAGATTATCTAAAATACCCTTTATTCTTATATGAAATACCAAAAATGAAAAGAAACCTCCAGTCATTCATATTTAATTTTTTCTTCCTGCACGTAGAGCTCAAACTTTGGGAGACTTGGAGTGTGAAGGTAGAGTTATTGCTGGCATCTAAAAGACAGTATGACAAACCAGGGTTGTCATAGAACAGTAACAGCAGAACATACATCTTGATCTGAAGTTTGGATCCTTCTTATCACAGGCAAATACACCACTTCCTCTTTTGTGAATATATCAGTCAGTTTTCTGGTGAATGCAGAGGTAAGAAATACAAAGCCTGTAGTGGAGCTGAATGTTCCATTGTTCATTAAGCCATCATTCCTGATTTAATGATAATGATGAGAAGAATGGGAAACATGTCAAAACAGAAATGACAAATAAAAGAAAATCTAAACAAAAAGCAAAGCAATAGACTTATACTTTGGAACACCATAGAGAGGCTGTGAGATTTTGTTCAACTTCTTTTTGAAGCTAGAATTTCCTAGATCTAAGCAGATGAAAAATTGAAAGAGCAATTTTATATTATATTTGCAAAGGAAATAATTTATTGAATACTTAGACCTGCTAAAGGAAATAATTTATCTAATGTAACCAATATTCTATATGATCCTTTTTCCATGGCAAAGACCTTCAGGGGAAAAGCAGCTCATATTCAGGAAGGAAAATTAAGGAGTTGTTCATGGCCTTCTGTTATTCCCAACTGTTGCCTGGTAACTCTCTAAAAGTTAACTGTGCATCACCTGGCTTCTAAGGACCATGGCATCACTAGGAAACCTGGCATCTGCTGTGTTTTACATCAGAAAGCAGAACTTCATGACTTAGTTGTTTGGATTTTTTCATAATCAGGGAAGAAGTTCAGCTATACAGCTGATGCACAAATGGATGCTCAAGGTAATGCTGCTTAAAATATTGCACAAACTACAAAGCAAACTTATTTTAATGTAAGGAAGTTTCATGCAAACAATTTCTGTGGGGACTATTCTACTTTTTCTTTTCTGTGGATGGTGTAGATTTTGTCTTTAATTTCTTTTCTTATACGTGCACCTTCTGAGATTCACCCAAACTTTGAATTAGACCAGAACCTGAAAACAAAATGTATTGACAGAAGCTATGGTACTGCTATTCCTCTAACAAAAAGCACAGCAAACATACCTACACCACCAGGTGAACCTTGACCAGAATCATAAAAGAAACTGCTTTCAAAAACCTTTCCAGGCTGCCTGATGCTCCATTTTGAACACCTTTTAGGCACGTTTTGTACTAATTATTCTAGTGGAAGTGGTGAGATGACTGTGAAGATTTAGATGGATATGGGTGGATATGGATATTCTGCAAATAGAGCGATTAACCTGGGATTTCAAGCTCCTCTTCCTTTCCTTTTTTTTTATAATTCTTGTTGCAGAATGCTGAATCTGAAGGCTCTGTTGTGAAACACATTCCAGTGCATCAGAAGACATGTTCTGAAGCATTTTTTCCCCCAAATTGTTCACTTACAGCTGCTCTGTCAGTTTATCATGCAGTACTCATCCTAACATTAATTTTCTGTGCTTAAAGTGCTTTCGTTTGGAGAACCACAGAGATTTCAGTTAATTAAGCTTCACAATACCCATGTGGGTGCATTGTTTTATTGTCTTAGTTCTACAAAATGGAGAAGAGAACCACAGAGAGCAACACCTACCCAAGGTCACTTCATTAATTAACATTAGAAGTTTGTTTTTTAAAAGAAAGTAAGCACATCTCTAGGTATACCAAATATCAGAGAACTACCTGAACAGTTTGAAAATCAAGGATTTGGTTTACGTAAGCTCCTGAATTGGGAACAGAATTGGAGAGTACTTACTTCTATCGCTAGAAATTTTACTCAGCTTTCATGGTACTTTAGAGATCATAACTCCCCTTCCCGTACTGGGTGAGGTCTGAATGAAGGCTACAGCCTATGTGAAGACCAAATACACACTGTGTTAGTTAATCTCTCCTGAAGCTGACTTGCGGGGCTGTGAGCTTAATTCTGGACACAGGAAGGTACTTCATCATCTGCTTAACTGTAAGCTTGTAAATAGTCCCATTTCATTCTCTCAGTGATTGTCAAAAGACTTCAATGTTAGCAAATTTACAACTCTGTAGGAGTGGGGACTGCATGAGCTATTGTATCGAGTGTTTGCAGGGATGATGTCTGCCCTTCGCTGTCTATAACAGAGGGGTGCAAGGTGTTTGTCTGCACGGATATTCATGCCTTCATATTGTGGATATTCTAAAAGGACTGTATAAATATACACACCAGGAAGAGAAAACAGAGGCCAGAGGAGCTGGTCACTATGTTTATTTGGCCATTCCATGCACCTGGGCAGTTTAACCTTACCTAACACCTCATTAAATTGCATTTTTTGCTATTTTCTAGATTGAGGGACTGTCTATTCTGTGTACATATGAATGCGTATGGGGGACTCAGTGCTTGCAATCATGGGTCAATGTGTCCATGTGTCGATGGTGCCAATAACAGGAGCAAGTGAGGGTAGATATGTAAGGGTGAGGTTGCAAATGAACGACCAATTGGTTGAGGAGGTGGCGTGACCTAGGTCTCAGGGGTGCACGTCCGGGAGGGAGGCAAGGAGCTGGGCACTAGAGAAAGCAGAAGGTCATGCCAAAGTACCAGGAAACCATGGATCACAGCGGTAAACTGAGAGACACATTGGCATGTGTGTGTCTGTTTGCAGGAGGCAAGTAAGGAGAGGGTCTGGGGCCAGCTGGGGGCCTGTCCTGGTTTCAGCTGGGACAGATGTTTTTGTTCCCTTCATAGTGTCTGGTATGATGCTATGTGTTGACTCTGGGAGAAAAACAATGCTGATCATACACCAGTAGTTGCTGCTGAGCAGTGTCTGCACAGAGCCAAGGACGTTACAACTTCTCATACTGTCCTGTCGGCAAGTGGGGCTGAGGGGGCACAAGGAGCTGCGAGGGGACAGGACCAGGACAGCTGACCTGAAGTGACCAGCGTGACATTCTATAACCTATAAAGGGAGAAAACTGCAGGCTGTTGGTATATGGAAAAGCTAATCAGCCATTTCTGCTGGCACCCGAAGACCTCTGTACACAGCTGAGCTATTTTTCATCCAAAAAGGTGTCATCGAAGGACAAAGATAGTAATTTGTTTTGGGAAGGTCAAACACAGGCATGTGTGGTTCTTCAGAAAGCTAAAAAAGTCTCATTCTGTAGCAACAAGAGCCAATCTCTTACATGGCTTAAAAAGCTTTCCTAGCACTATTTTCACGCAGATGACACACTCATCCAAAATGCTTGGAGAGGAGAAACTTTCATCAGCAAGTTTTCTCTAAGATCAATCCTTTAAGAAGCAATCCGACTGAGTATTTTTATATTGTCAGAGTTGCTCTTTATGTGCAGGGCAAGGAGTATTTTGGAAACAAAACAAGGATACCTTTTATTTTTCTCCAAAGGAAAATAGAAATCCAAGTTGTCCACATCCTTGCATCTTTCAAATTGCTAGATGTCAGCTTGAAACCCAAGAATGACTATTTGCTTAAGTTGGGAAACCCATGTACATCAGTATATTTCACAACCTTTGTTACATATTCTTTGCACAAAACCACTGATGACAATCTCTGTGACAGACAAATTGGATCCCACTCATTTTGATTACATATTTCCATTTCTATTTCGGAATGGCTGCCCCAGAACTTTCACATGAGTGAACAGTTAAGAGAAAAATAACAAAGCAACAGAAATTTGAGTGTAAAATGAAGCAGTGAGTGAAGCAGGGTCATTCCCAATCACTCTGCTGCAGTGGAGACCAATTTGAAGCAGTTCCAGAAGAAAAGGAGCAGGCCATTTCATACCACCTATGTGCAGTGTGCAAAGCTCTAGTTTACGAAATGAAGCCCCAGATGTACGTACCCTCACGACTGCTCTATATTGCCACAGTCTATTTAGTATAGACGGTATGGCCTTTACAACACAAGATCTTTTGAAAATGAGGATGACTTGTTATGAAACTGATTCAGAGAAAGGTTTTTCTATTAGAAAAAAAAATCCCCCTGGAGTAAGGTGTCTTGAGGTCACACGCCTAGTCTTAGGACTGAGCTGTTAGGAAGTAACTCATTGGCAACAAACTGAGGAGAGCAGACAGAAAACACAGGTCTGTGAGGCCATGCAGTGTCGGCCTGGAGCACCTCATACTGGTACTCCCCATGCTGCAAAAACTGCACAGCAGCAGCTCAGCAGTGCCATGCTGGGATACTGCCTCAGGCTGTGAGCTAAAGGCTGGGTTGCTCTTCGGGTGGGTTCAGGTCCTCAGGAATATCCCCATGGCACAGCACAGGCATCGGCGGGAATATCTGGTGTAGCTGCAACCAGCCATACCAAATTATCTCCTGTCATAAACTTCTGGAACAGTAACAAGCCAGGGCGATCTGGAACATTGGTGCTTTTATTAGCATGATGATAATGGGATGTCTTTGAACTTTAGGCTTATTATTAAAATTGGAATGTTTCCTCCCTGCTTTATCAACTCTTGAATGAATTACTGATTAATATTACAAGTGCCAGTTTTCACTTTGCAATATTAATACTACCCATCACATACTCATCACAGATGCTTGTACAAGTCTGCTAAAATTCACCTGGTACTAAATGAGTATTAAAATTATGAATTAAGGCCTAGTAAAGTCGCTGCGCTGCCTTCCTTGCTTCCAGCATTTATGGCCACCTGGCACAGAAAAGCAGCCTCCACTCAGGTGGAAAGGAGTTTGAAACCGTGCGAATGACAAGTTTAAAAACATCTGATAAAAGTCTTTTCTGTCTGTTTGGTTTTTGAGATAGGCAAGATAATAAGCTGTTCTCTCACATAGGCTTTTTGAAAGACAGTTTAAAAATTGAGTCTACTAAAGGCAAAGTTGTTGCAATAACAACTTCAGATGGGATCCTTTTCTCAGACCGTCATTTACCTACAAGCATATTTCACAGCCTGGGAGACAGGAGGCATGTATATGTTGCAGGCACCCACTGTTCACCTACCAAGTTTATTTTAATTGCACGTAGCATAAATAAACTCACTGTCCAGCTGGAGTGTCACACTCAGGGTGGCAAAGCAGACAAGTCTTTAATTTCTTACAGAAGCAATGGATGGAAAATGACCCCAATAGACTAAGGGAAATGTATCATATCTTGGCCAAAACTAAGTTAATGATTTGTACTAAATACACTAAAATGTTGGCAATAAAAATAATCACACTGTTTCCTGATATTCCCAACTTGGGAAATAGTCAGGCATGTTTCTGCTCAGCATGGGCTCAGCATGGGCTAAAGTCACACTTTCAGCCTGAAGATAATATAATCTATATATAATATAATATATAATATATATATATTATATATATATATATATAAAATATATTATTTTATATATTTAACTTGTCCTCCAAGTTCCCCTGTCAGCAAATTACCCTTATTGGTTTAGGGTTGCTTCCCAAAATCCAGACTTACACAGCTAATACTATGGGCAGGAGATGCTTGCACACCTAGGTGGCACCTGGATTTACAGCAGCATCCCATGTTCATGGCAGAAACTGAGAAGAGGCCAAATGGGAGTGTGAGGTGAATTTGATAACACTATGAGGAGAAAAAACACTTCATTCTCATTCAACATTTCTGACTGCATCCTGTCTACTCTCTATCATTCAGGTTTTACACTTTCTGTCTCAGCAACTCTTTATTCTGTGTATAATACCGAGACAAATACAACTACAACTGCGTATATTTAAATGTTTGGTGAGCGCCACTCACAAGTGAGGGAGTCAAGGCTCGTTGTTCATTTGGTATCTGCAAATCTGTTATCTGTTTGATGAAATGAGCATGCCAGTAATGATCTATTTTTGTTCTTCTGTCATAACTCTGAGGTCAATACGACCAAGACCAACAAGGAAATGGTCAGAGTAATACCATAAACAGTGTGAAAATACAATTCTTCAGTAGGCTCTGGTGTTTTAGATTGTGTATAATGTTATACTCTCAAAAGAAAATAAAACAGACCACGATGACTCACAAAAATTAGAAGCTTATTTAGTGAATCTTTTCCCAGAGGCTTTGTCCTAATGTACTATCAGTTGGAACAGATACAACTAGGGCTGAGCTATAGCAAGTGGCACTCAAGTTGCCAATGGTTTCCTGTCTAGCTGGAAGCAGCATTTTTTGAGACTCTGATGATGGTTCTGAGTTCCAGATGTATGTAAATTAGTAATAAAAAGATGAAGCAGAGAATGTGCTTTTTAAATTCTCAAAGAGATGTGAGAATATGAAAGTACACTGGAGATCAAGATGTGAATTTGGGAATATATCGATAAATTAGAGAAAAATTCTTAAAATGGAGGTCCTGTATTCAGAAAGGAACAATCTGCTGTATAAAAGCTGCGTGGGGAAGCATAAGCTAAGCAGCTTTTTCACAGGGAGAGAGCTGGGATTTGTTATGATTTACAAGCTACACAAGTCAATGATAAAAAAGAAAACCAGCACGAAAACAACAACAAACATCCAAAACTACCCCAAACAAGTATCAAACTGGGACATAAGAAGGGATGCATGGAAATAATCCTTCCATTCAGAATGGATGTAGCGTTTAGTTTGGGGCTCTCTATTTTGAGAAAAATGTGGAGAAAATGCAAAAGACTTCTGAAAAGCTGTGGCCTAAGAGAGAAACATTATGGAACTGTGATTCTTTACGCTTCAGAAGAAAAGACAAGGAGATGATTTGACAGCAGTGTTCAAGTAGGGAAAAGATAGTTGTAGCAGAGAAGAGAAAGCGTTGACTTTTATGTTCTCTGTAGACATAAAAAGAAACAGTGGGCTTTAATTTCAGTCAGAGGAATTAAAATGAAAGAACGAACCTCGGAGGCCTTTTCTGTACTGAGAACTAATCCCACCCTCAGCTGTGGGTGGCCTGCTGACAATGCCTGCTACAACCCCAGAGCAGAAACCTGGAATACCCTAATTTCCACTAGTGGCACTTCCTCCTATTAAGAACTGCCAATGTCAGAGGGCTGCATCCTAGCAGAGAAAACTCATTTTTACAACCTTGGACTTGTGTAGTTAGGGTTTTTTGTTTGCTCTGTGGGTTTTATTTTTTTAATTTTAAACCATTTCACTTTGGAAAAATGATCTACGAGGCATTCAGCTGGGCTGACAACGACTGCTTTCATTGATACGATTTTTAATTGCCATGAACACTAAAGCAGAGATTTCTAAGAGGATGGCCACTCAGCCTTCATTGCAGTGAAGAGAATAGTGTTGTTTGATGCCAGCAAAAAATGCCCAAATTTTGGCATTTGCTTTGCAGGGATGATGCAATCCAAAATGCTATGTCGTATGTGCAGCTGACATAACATGAAACTGTAACACATAAACCATCTTAAATGCTTCTTCCTCATGGAATTTTTATATGTTAAGCAGGAGGAAATACTGTCTTCATTAGTTAACCACAGCATAACTGTTTCCTTTTTAATGCATAAATCACCTAATTGAATGAAATGGCAGTCGTTAATCTCAGCAGAGTGCTCTGTAGCCACACAGGGGACTGTGACCAGCAGGGCAGCGTGCAGTCAGCAGCCCTAGCATGGCTGGGTGCCAGCAGCCCGAGCAAGTCAGCTCTAAGTTGGGACTCAACCATTTTGCAATTTTAGCAGTCTTTGCTTTCCCTGATAGCAACTGCCATGTGAAACTGCTAGAAAAATATGTTAGGCTAATCCATCCTTGAGGCAACTGCATTGTAGGGACAGGGACAGCTTCAACAGCAAGAAACAGCAAAAAGATTTTGACTTTTTTTTTTAGTATGACCAGTATGACCATCAATAAACTCTTATTGTTTTCTTTTTTTTTTTTTGCCTCCTCACTACCTTGTCTCTCCAATCTCTCCATTCATTTTAGGTCTGTTTTGAAGTATGAAATTCATTTTAAGTTCAATCTTAACTTGTTTAATCCATACAGATGAACAAAGCACCTAATTATGTATTTACTCAAGCACTACTCTGATAGTTAGCCTGATATCCCAAGGCCTTGAGCCACCTCAAATCTGTGCATCACTGTTAGTAAACTGCTGCTTACTGTGATAAGTGTATCATAGATGCCAGTATATTGTGACTTCCAGATACTTCACTGGGAATATTCACATTCTTGGATCAGAACAGAAGCATGTTACTGGATTCAAAGTGCTGTGATTCTTTCTTTCCTCTCTTCCTCCAAACCCACTCACATCTCACAGATATCCTTACATCTCAAAGATATTACATCAGGTATCTGAGTTTAGTCCCAGTAGGGACCAATACTGGGTTCAGACCAGAAGTTAGCATCTTCATTAATTATCTGGGTGATGGGACAAAACTGGGAAGAGAATAAATTGATGGTTCATGTTGCCATCCAGAGGAGCCTCGGCAGGATGGAGGTGGGGGCTGACAGAGACCTTGTGAGGCTCCACGAGGAGAAGTGTGCAGTCCCACAGCTGGTGAGAAACAAGCCCAGGCACCAGCACATGCTGGGAGGAATCCAGCTGGAAAGCAGCTCTGCAGAAAAGGGCCTGGGTGTCCTGGTAGACACCAAGTTGAACATGAGGCAACAATATGCTGCAAAGGAAGCTAGCGGTATTCTGGTCTGCATTAGGAAAAGTATTGCTTGCAGGTCAAGGGAAGTGATCCTTCTCCTCTTCTCAGCACTGATGAGGCCACATGTGAGTGCTGGATTGAGGTCTGAGCCTGTCAGTACCAGAGAGACCTGAACATTCTGGAGGGAGTAAAATGAAGGGCCATCAAGATGATGAAGGGAATGGAGCATCTCTCCTGTGAGGCTGAGAGCTGGGACTGCTCAGCCTGGAGAAGAGGAGGCTCGGGGGGATCCAATCAATGTCTGTAAATATCTGAAGGCAGGGTGCAATGAGAACAGAGCCAGGCTCTGTTCAGTGGTGCCCAGTGCTAGGACAGAATGCAGCGAGCACAAACTGGACATCAGGAGGTTCCTTCTGAATACCGGGAGCACTGCTCTGCTGTGCAGGTGACAGAGCACTGGCACGGGCTGTCCAGAGGCTGTGGGGTCTGCTCCTTGGAGATCTTCCAAAGCCACCTGGACGTGGTCCTGGGCACCCTGCTCTGGGTGTCCCTGCTGGAGCAGGGCATGGGCCAGAGGGACCTGGAGTTCTCTGCCAGTGTCAGCCGTCCTGTGATGCTGTGGTTGTTGTAGAGACTTACCTGAGCAGGAAGGAGGCAGGGAAGGTACCTCCCAGACTTTTCACTCCAACCCCCATCTTGACTAGACATGTTTTTTCAAAGGTGCACATTGTCTGCCTCAAAACACTGTCTGCTAGAGGACCCAAGGAAATTACAGTAATTCAACAGAAATTAAAATCTCGTTGCTATCAGTAAAGTTATTTTTCACAGCTGGCAATATAGCAAAGCTTGTAGAGTGGTAAAACTAATTCAGTGAGAATCAGGCCCATGTATCACAAAAATAATTGCTCTGTGTATTCATTCTCCCTTTGCACTCAAAGTCTATTTTTCTTCTCTTATTAATATAAATGATCAGGACAATGGCTGCAGTATGTTTGCACTGCCATCCAGAAGTGTGGTTGTAGATCAAACATGCGTATCAGAGAGACCTTTAATCTGTTGCATTGGATGACTCCAATCACACAGCTACAACAGAACAACCCTCAGCCTCTAAACATATATCAAAAATCCTGGCTGCCCCTGCACTCTTTTTTTCATGTATATGGCAAACTGCTTACACACAAAGAATAAGTAATTGGTAATAAACTTGGAAATGGTAGGGAATAAATATGGTGATACTCCAGCTGTCAGCAATTTTTTCCAGGACATGAAAAGTCCCATGAAATACCACCGTCCCTACAAAGCTATGAATTTCTATTAAAACAGCAAGTGTTCTCTGTTATTCCTCCAGCAACTTCATTACCATATGAGACTGGAATGCTCAGCATTGTGTTAGGACTGATTTGTTTCTTTTTCAGATATGAAAAGGGTGACTGGGAGTATCAACTAACATAAGCATCAAATGGGGCTGTGTCTTCCTAAAGAAGCTTTCTGGCACCCAGTGTCTCCATCTTGAAGTGCCTTCAGTGTCCTAAAGAAAAGATACAGAGCGGGAGGAGAATAAGTATTACAGAAAACAGAAACAAGCCTCACAATGGAGAGATGCATGAGACCCCTTGGTTCAGAAAACCTCGTACTTCTTCAGAGATCACTGAATGACCTTTCCAAACACTGGGCTCCCCACCAGACTGACATCACGGGTGACTAAATGCAAATTGCTCAGTTGATATTCAGGCATTCATGTTCTTTAGTTAACCTCTTCAGGAGAAAAATGAGATTCTGGCCTTCATGTCTTCAGATGAATGACTGCTATCTTCAGAATATGTCCTTAAAGTGAATCCATTTACTATGTCTCTTATTTTCTGCTTCCTTGACTATATGAATAGGGTTCACTATTCTAGAATAGAACTGCATATTTCTTCTAAAGTTTTATCAGTTTCTTACATTTTACAGAGCTCTGGATAACCATAGTTGGTTGAATTTAGTTAGTCAGGTCATTCTGCAGAACAGCTAGGTGCAAATGGAGGTCAACCTTGGAGCATTGTTCTTGGCCTGCAATAGGCCCAGGTATGTTATCAAGAAAAGGGTGAAGAAGAGAGAATCTTTCCAACTTTCTGGGCATTGCTGTTCATTGCCTTTTCATTTCAGTAGGCAAAGCTGCTGGGATGCAGGGGAGCAGTGCCTGGTCCAGAAGGAACACAGCTCATTTCCCTCTGTCAGAGTAATGATGGTGTTGAGTCATTTTGTGGAAACAAAATGCTCACATTATATCCATTACTTTGCATAGAATATGTTATTAGCTATGTATTTTTTCTGGTTTCCAGAAGACTCCAATGGTTGAAGCAATCAAACAAGAAATCTCTGCAATGGAAATCTAAATGCTAGTGGTTGCTTCTACTTTTATGCAATTGAGTACAACATAATTCCACTATTTCCCCTAGTGGACGTGTCTTTCTGTGTCCTCAGAGGTTGCTGGAGACAAAATGGTTGATGGTCTGGCTGCAGGCAACGTAGCTTCAGCAGCAGCTGCTTAGAAAGGGACATCCATCAACACATCTCTGGAGAAGGGCTGCTCACGTGGTGTGCTGTGGAACTGCTTGTGGCTGGACACACTGCGAGTCAGGTGGGTAACCTTGGGACCAGAGGATGGGACCCGTTTTAAATCTTGAAGTCACTTCCAACCCAACCATTTGTGACCTGTGCCATGAGACTGCTGAGAATTCCTGCTTAAACACCAGGATTTTCCCTGCAGCAAACCCAAACCCTTGTTCTGCTTCTATCCTGTAAACAGCTGAAAATAAGCAGTTGCTTTGCCACAGTTAGTCTGTGATATGGCTGTTTAATGAGCACTGTAAACATGTATTTTTAAACTTCATTAATCAACAGCTGAGATAGTTCTGTTGGCCTCTTCAAAACTTCCATCTGCATTGGAATAAATCTGTTGTCTTGCATTTTGATTATTTTTATCACATTTTATAGGATGAAATAATTTCTTGTTTTCTCTTTTTTTTTTGCAAGGATAAGCAAATGTTTCCTTTCATAAGCAGCAAGGTTCACGTTACATAGCTGTTCTGTATGCACTGTTTATTTTGTGTGTGTAGACATTACTGTGTATTCATTATTTTTGGTACGTGTGAACTCAGTCAAATGAGATGAAAAAAAACGTTTGGATTTTCTTAATGGCAATATGCATATAAAAAACTTACGTTAAAATCAAATCTTTATTTCTACAGTCTATAAATCAACATTTGAGGAAATTTGTTCAGTAAACATTCCTACTTTTGCTTGCAGCTTGGAAATAACAAGTATATTTGCCTTCAAGGTTTTTGTAGAAATCTTAACTAAAGAGTAAATAGTACTGTGGATTTTGCAGTTTAGCTGTGTATATAGCACTCCAGGCACAACTCTTATGCCACTGATGCCCATGGAAAAAGAACCACTGACTTTGGTAGCAAGCGGTTTTAATCTTATGCCAGTACAATAAGAAAGGGGTGATCTTGTAAACTGCTGACTACCTTAAAATCCTACTGAAAAGTGCTCCATGCAAATTCATTTGAATTAATACTTCATGGAGTTTGGCTCTGAGTTAGTACATAGAAACGGCAATCTTGAAATTGCTAGTATTTGTCACAATTATTTTCAAATTTGAAACTATGGTAATATTCTGTGTTTTAAGCAGACATGTAAACACCATCTGTGCAAAATATTTATAATTATTTACAAACAAATAAAATATCAGAGAAGCTTGTGGCTGGCACTTCGCTGGCGCACTGATCTAGCAGAATGTGTCCCCCAGTCCTGTCCATATGCTGGTTGCTCTTTAGGTCAGTGACATCCACTGCAACTCCTGGCCATCTTGTTGGCATATATAATTATTTTGGTTTCATGAGCGAATAAAGAAGACTGCAGGACTGTGCCAACCTCTATGAAGGGATATGTCAGGTCATTCCCACATCAGTGCTTTTCATTTGTCTACGGAGGGCCATGGACCATCAAGGCAGTGCACAGCTGAAGGATACACTTGTCCATGGAGTAGCAAAGGGCCTCCCCCTTTCTGAAGTGCTGTCTGATTGTGTTTAGGTGATGGGGAGCAGAACCAAGGAAGTGCTATGCTTGCAAAGTCTCTAGAAGGCCATTGGGCTGGGTATTACCTCAAAATAAGAATTTATATGCAGCATGCCTAGAATTTGTTCTTGAAAGTTGGTGGCAGGACCACATCCCTCACAGAGACATCATCAAAAAACATGTCCAAGTATAGCCATGAGATCATACTCATAAAATCTTATCTGTGATTGTTCAGGCATCCTGTCTGAATGGCTGACTTGCCATGTGCCATATTTCAAGGCAAGAGAACTTCTCCTAGAGTTGTTATTAATAATAACAGCAAGTAACATCCACATGCCAAGGCACAAATCACAGCTCATGGTAGAGGTAAATCATGAAGATGCACCTGACCAGAAATACACCATGTTCAGTTTTTCCAGATGCTGAAGGGTCACTGCCGGCCTGACAGCACCTACCAGGCTGGCCCTGGACCCAGAAGGAAATGCCTGGTGCAGCAGGACCCCAGACACCGGGAGGGCAGCAGGAGGACCACAGCAGTCCCCAGTTTTGCCTCCAATCCTGGTATTGCCAGATGTGAGGAGATGTGTGTCGTCCTACCAGGCTAAGCCAGGTCCTCACTCTAAACTGCCACTCAAGGAAGGGCAGCTGGAGCCTTTGGCTGCAAAATCATTACTGAATTATACAAACGCCTGCAGTAATTTCCCTGTGCTATGGGCCCAATCCAAAGCTAGAGGCAGTCAGTGATCAGAGCCCCAGAGTGAATCATGCACCATCTGTTCTTGTGGGTTGACTGTTTGCGTATGTAAAGTGTTGGGTAAATATGTAACCACAGCACAGAAAGGCAAATTCCCCTCATTGTATGTAGAGGGGAAAGTGCTAACCCCCTGCTCATGAGCAGGTAATGCAGACTGTGATGAGGTACACATTGCTAACCATGAAGTTCATAGGGGCCGGATGTGAAGGGATGTATTTGAAGTGCTGGCACTGACTATTGGTGTTCCTCACTGAAATCTTGTAACAAGCAGGAGGGAAATTAAGCACAACAAAGCCAAGGCTGAGTCTACTCTCAGAGCAGGTTGGATGAAGCAGCCAAGTAGGGAAGAAACTCTCATTTCCTTTTGAACAGAATATGGAGTGAGAGTAGAGGAAAGCATGCCTGGTCCCCATTTCCCATCTCTGATTTGCTTAGTTTATTTTTGGAGCATAGAGTCATAGAATCATAAAGGTTGGAAAAGACCTCTAAGATCATCATCTGCATCCGCCAACTCACTCCACCATGCCCACTAACCATGTACCTCAGTGCCACATTTCTTGAACCCCCCCAGGGATGGTGACTCCACCACCTCCCTGAGCAGCCTATGCCAATGCTTCACTACTCTTTTGGAGAAGAATTTTTTTCCTAATATTCAACCTGAACCTTCCCTGGCACAACTTAAAGAAATTTCCTCTTGTCCTATCATAAGGATGACTTTGTTTTGACATATGAGGCAGTATGATGTAGAAGAGTCCAGGGGAATAAATGAGGGGGTTAGCTCTTATTAGTGGCCATCTTTATGGCAAGTAGGCTGTGGTAGTTATGCATGAACCAGAGAATTGCTAATAGGTGGTGTTTACAGGCCAGGCTTGTACTGGCTAAATGCAAAGGTGTGGGGACGATCTAAAGAGGAACCCAAAGCCTCACTGATGTGGAGTTGAGCATGTACACCTGAAAGTCTGGGTGGCTGCCAGACAGAATTGACAAATCTTCCTTGAGCACTTCATTGCTTTTAGCTCTACTTAAGGGACTCATCTCCAGCAAAGAGTGATAAACTTACTTTTATTCCCACTAAATCACAAATATGTCACTGAAGGTAAGTTCATCTATCTGAACATTTTGTCTGCTACTTCTATAAGCAGAAAAGAGGGATATAAAAATAAATGACTCAGAGCTTTTTAAACATATAAAGAAGTTCAATGTATTATTTTTACTTCCTTCTAGAATTTCTTCTACTTATTGTACACAGCATCATGAGGGAATGGGTAGCTTCCATGATGAATGATAGGATGTAGGGTCTTCTTCACCTAAACCACAGGGCTAACTATGATCCTCAGCGCCCAGGTAAACAGAGATTACAAATGACTGACATGTATAAATGATGTCGTGATCTGGTGGGATGGGTTCAGTCACCATTTCATAAAAGGTGTACAAATCACTATCCCCAAAACTTAAGCAAACAGTCAGAGATAATATCTAGAAATGACACATTTGAGATATCTGTCATAGGCTGTTCAAACTGACTAGATAGAAAAGAAGATGTATGGATGTTCTGATGTTCTTAAAACAAGATGAAATCCTTGGGATTGGGTATGAGATGAAAATATGGATATGAGTTTTCACTGAATCTGGAAGATCTTGGGCAAACAAGGTATAAAAGCCTACTGAAGGTTATGTATAGAAAGTTATCTCTGGCTGAGGAAGCAACAGTTTGGAAAGACCATTGGACCCACTGGAAATTATCCTGGGGAAAATATCCGTTTTCACTGAGACAGGCTACAAGGCTAAAAATGGTCTCATTCAGTGCAACTGCTCTTGCCTTCTTACATTACACCTTCAGGAAACAGAAGCTCTGGGTGACATTTAAGACCAAACAGTGATCGAAAGTCCAAAAGAAATATCAAGCCTTGGTGTTGGCTCTGGTGACCAGGGTGCTCCCTCAGGTGTCAGCAGGTTTTAATGCAGGAGGGGTGGGTAAAGAGGTACTGAATGCAGATAAGAGGAGGAAGGAGGCCAGGAGCTTCTTTTCTTTATTTGTTTGCTACTTTGGAGAAATCATGTAAATGATGCTTCCCAACAAGCAGCTTGCCATTCGGGGGGGGGGGGGCGGAGCAATACCTTTGGGTATTGCCATGGGGTGCTGGACAAAAAGTAATGTCAGATGCATGTCTTCTTCTGCTCTGCTATTGGGGTTGTTGATCTGCTGGGCTACAGAAGCTAAAGATTTCTCTGAGCAAGAAGCTGTCTCAGACCCTCTCTGCTTCAGTGAGGGATCAGGAGGGCAGGAACTGGAGCTGCAATCTGCTGCATCCCACCGCAAACAGAACAGAAATCTGCCTGGGAACAGCCTGCTCAAACTGAAGCAAAATGTGCTCCTCTCATTGTCCTGGGAGTTGCTCGGTTTCTAACTGGATGCACAATTCCTAATTTGTGCAAGATGGAGGACTCTAGCCGTTGGGCTTCTGTCACTTAACTATTAAAAATAAATACACTGGAGCAGAGACAAAACATTAAGGAAAGATCTAATTGCTTACTCTTAGATCTAGATTCTTCCTCAGTAATGGTGGAGAATAGAATAATGGAAACAATAACATGGAGTAACAGAAATACAGTGAAAAGACTGATGGTGTCCTTATATAAAACTGCCTGTACTTCATTCAAGTTCACTTGCAAATAGAGATTACAGAAGTTCCTTTGGGAAATTATTCTTCAGCCAGGAAATTTTCATCATTAGGAATTTTTCCCAATTTTCTGTCTTAAGTACTGTTTGCTTAGTATCCTCCTGTTCTTTCAGGCACCTTCTCTAATCAATTTCTCATGCATTCTTGATTCAGATCCTTCAGATACTTGTGAACACTGATAATGGCAGGGGCAGATTTGACAACTCAAAGCCCTTAAGCACATCTCAGCTGTCTCATTTGCATTTAATTCTGTTTTCTTTTTCTCATTTACCTTAAATCTGTGGTGAAATTTTGCTAGTAAAAAGTAACCTCCTTGCTTTGCCTTTAGATAAAAAATTACACATTTAAAACGGAAATCTCTTGTGTCAAATGCCATGGGGGAAACCAGTAGCTGTGCTTTGGGTTACATGGATTGCTGAGCTGTTCCTAACAGCAGGTTTTGCATAAGAAGCTTTAATCATTAGACTCAATCACGCCATAAACTCTCCGACCTGTTCATAAATAGAGTGCTATTTTCAGAACTGTATCGTCTATACCTTTTCATGATTTCATGAGTCAGCATATACCTGCTGCCAAGAACAGGGGTGTAAAGGTTACTCTTTTCTCATAGATTCAGCTCTCACCTGCCTTCTTTTCCTGGACTAATTGGAAACAATTACAGGAATTGGAGCTGTAGAAATAATGCTTAATGTGGAGATTGTAAAAAGAGCCAATAAAGGCTGGACAGCCAATTCCCAGTAACATTATAAGGACTAGGTTTGTAAATGAGCACTTGCACTTCTGATAATGTTTTGTTTTATTCCTAATTTTAATACATAAGTTGAAATTTACCTTTCATCACTACACTTTCTATAATCTCTCAATTACCCAATGTATGGGAAAAGGTCATTATTAGATAGGAAGAAAGCACTGGCAACAGAAAGAGGGTTCTGTCCTTCTCTTTGTGCAACTTTTGTCCCAGTGGACTCCCCTAGAAATCTTACCACTTCCAGCAGACAGTGATATTGCTCAGGCAACACACAAGAAAAGAAGAGACTAACCAGCCAAAGAAGGAGCATTTTTAACATGGTGCCTGACTGAGCTATGGAACTCATGGCTGCAATGAGTTCCAAAAGGGACTGAGCAAATTAAAGGGGAAAGTCCATTAAAACACAGCCTAACTGCACTGTTCCTCTTGTGAAAGCAAAGCACAGAGAGGCGTGGAGAAAAAGAGAATGTCTATTTTTTCTCAATATTACTTGTTTATGAATTCACCTGCTGGGATTATTCAAAAAGATTCCATGTCAGTGGGGGCTAAACCGAGACGGAATGAAGTGGCTGCCAGTAATACCTCTGGAGTAACACCTCTGAAGTAGCAAGAACTGACACTGGGCCAAGTAAGTTTGTACAGCTGATTCAGCTAAGACCACAGGTCTAATACAAATGTTTCAGAATCAAATACACTAAGATCTTTTCCCTTCCCTGTTTCCCACTCTTCCCTTCATCTCTCCAACTTTCTTTATCTCATAATTAGACGTTCTTTGAATTAGATCTTTGGAAAAACAAACAAACAAACAATGCTATTTGTGTTTCCTTCAAATCTCAGCAATGATGGTTGTAACTATGCACAATCAACTGAGAGGACTACATAATTTATTGTGCAAAAGCAGATTTTCTTGTAGTGTCCATGCTACCAAGACTAGCAGCAGAGGCAAGAATCTCTCCTGCTTTCTTTGTTTGTTTTTGGACTACATAAGCTATGTTTCAAATTTACTGGAATTGAATTTTATTTAAAATAACTAAATTTTATTTTAAATTAAGTTTAGTGAGAACTATTGGTGATAGACGGACGGTTGGACTGGCTGATCTTGCAGGTCTTTTCCAACCTTGGTGATTCTATGATTCTAAACAAAGCTGCTGAATATTAATTAACTTTGATCATCGAGACTGGCATAAGTCTCTTGTCAAACTGTTGCTTTCCTTCTTGGTTAAATCACAGAGTCATAGAATCATTAAGGTTGGAAAAGATCTCCAAGATCATCCAATCCAACCATCCACCTACCACCAATATTGTCCACCAAACCATGTCCCTAAGTACTACATCTACACTTTCCTTAAACACGTCCAGGGATGGAGACACCACCACCTCCCTGGGCAGCCTGTGCCAATGCCTCTCCACTCTTTCACTTGGGAGGTTGTTAACAAAGCCTCCTTTTTCTGTATGGCTATTTCCCAATTCACCTGTTCACTCTTCCTAAAGGAAACCATCAGTGTGTTCTGTACCATCTCTTTTGCTTATTGCCCTTCAGAATTCATACTTCAGGATGTCAGAGAGCCATGCAGAGAACAGCATGATGCAGGACCTCCTCCTCCTTGCCTGCTCCTCTCCAATTGCCCTTGGCATTCACATGCTTTGGGAGCAAGCAACTTGCTGATGCCAAGAACAGGCAGATGAGATCAGCCAGGAGAGATGCTGTTCTGTGCAACCTACAACAACCAAGAGACACCTACTGGCAATGGCAGAAGAGTGGCACAGAGTTGCCCATCAGAATCCAGAGCCACGGCGCTGGTAAGTCAGCACTCCAGATCAGCTTGAAGGGCTCTTCATTCTCTGTATGCTTTTCCCATAAGCATGGTAAAGAGCTTGCTTCAGGACAGAGAAGCCAGGTCACTCACAAGCAGAGGTAGCATAATTTATTATTTATAAGGCGTTAGTATCACACCAACATGCAGCAGCAGAGATGAGACTAGAAAAATTCTGGCATTATTAAACCCTGTATTCTTCCTGTGATTGGGTAAAAGCTGAAGTCTGGCTTTGACCGCTTTTTTCTTTCTCTAAATCATTCCTTTCATCTGAAGTATTTCAAGAAATCAGAAAAGATTTTCTTCTAGAAAAAAATGTGAAATCAGACAAATCATTTTTGAGTGCTTTTTTTCCTGTTCAGTAATTCCCATTGTCAAAATGCTGAGATCTGTGAATCTCAGTACAGCAAAGCCAGAGGAAAAATTCATCCCTAGTGTGTTAATGGTCTCTGATCCCATCAAGCATCCTGTTCTATTGCTTGGACTGCCCATTGGTTTGCCAGTTAGTGCCATTGTTTAGGGAGTTTGATGGAGGCTATCAACTCTTTCCATGGCTACTGAATAATGGTGCATAAGGGGCAAATTCTCCAATGTGGAGGCACTCATATCTGCTAACAGGCACTCAGTGCACTCTCAAGAGAATGTAGATCTTTTTAAGTATCACCGTAGGTCTGAAGGACATTAAATTAGTATATTGGAATAAAAGGAATTATACTAAGAAGTTCTCTGTGCTTTTTAGGTGTCAAACACATTGGAAATTTGTCCCTGGGGAATTTCTTGAGGGGGGATTTAATATAGAAGACTAATTGCTTTCAAAATAAAACTTCTACAGACCTCTGAACTCATCTTCACTGTGCTGTCTTGCCTACCTCCAAAGTAATCTGCACAGAGCCAATGACATTGCATTTCTTTTGATGGCAACAGCTGCTTCTGAGGAAAATATAAAAAGCACAGAATCAATTCAATTACGTTCCATGGCTGACCATTTGTGTCCTCTCAAGCAACTGAGCTTGAGGTGGAATGGGGTTTGCTGTCTTTACGGCAAAATGCATGAAGATCTTCCCTGCCTATTACAAACATACATGGGAATATGGAAAGGAACGCAACACAAAATGTGATCTAGGCAATTACTTCCACATACCTTCACTGGTGTGATATGACAATTAGTGACCACCTATGTGAAAAGGCATTCAGAGCTGCTTCCAAATATGACTCCAACTGTTACAGTATTTTTATTCACCGTGTCTCCTGTTTCAGCAGCAACCAGCAAAAGAAGCTCTCACACAATACAAAGATTCTTTAAAAAAATCTGTGCTGGGATAACTGCTCAGAATTTTTCCTCACTGAAGCAAGAAGTATTTTTTCAAATGAGCTAGAAGAGGAAAGCACAGCCTTAGGATCAGTTTCCTGGTGGCTGGATTCAGCCAAAAATGAGGCAGTTCAGGCCAGAATTAGGGGTGCTGTTTTAAAGATGCTCCTCTCCCAGCACATTTCTATCAGTGACTCCCACACAGCTGGGGTTTCCTACAGCAGTGGGGCCTTCTTTCATTTTTCCCCTTTTAATAACAAAACAGAGATTTCTACAGACCCTAAAGTTGTTTTTACTCCATCCTTACCAACCACGAAGTCAGCTTAAGCCCAGAGTAATGGGTGAGTTAACTCTATGGCAAAAGTTTCATGTTGTTTTTTAATCTGTGGAGATTTATGGTTTATTTTGATGTCAGAATTTGCATCTTGTTGCCAAGAGGTGTGTGCAGCTGGGAGGGGAAACAGCTTCATTTCCTGGTATGGCTTAGGACGATCTCTGAAGCCTGCACAGAAAAACTCAGATGTTCATCCACCTGTAGAAAACCAGCAAAAGGAAATACAGTTACAAGAGAACATGACCACATAAAAGCATTATGGAAATCCCATTATGTGCAAAAATAAGTCTTCAGAATACAATGTAAAGGGATTTAGAGGTTGCCCTTTGTGCTTTTGATATCATCCTCTACTATTTTCCATCTCCAAGAAAAGTTTTCCCCCACCGAGGGAGAAATGGGTTTCCTGGTGAAGTGGCATAACACTTGTCCAGACATGTAGGGAGTCTGAGATTCTACAAATGTCAAGTCATAAGAAAATCCCTTTCTTTCCCTTTATATTGCAAAAGAAAATACAATCAGAGTTACTATGGGTACTGTAGCTGCAAACTTAAACACAAATGTTATTTTTCCATAATAAATGTGAAATATAATTTCTGGGCTCTGGAATATTGTTAAACTCCTTCCCTTCTTCCCATTCCTCTCTGTCGCTGAAGGTCTACACACTTGGTACCTTATGGAAATTATTGATTCACTGTATGTGAATGCAGTAATTCAATTCAGCAGTTTCAAGTATTCTCTGAAAACCATGTTGAATCATAAAATTTATTGAGCCTTGGGAAATTTGCATTTTTGATAAAGAGCTGAACACTTGCTCTTATAAATCACAGGCATTAATACTAAGACCTATTTGAACCTGCTATGAAAGTGGAGGAAATATATTGTCTGCCAGTAAGAGCAAGGGGGAATATGATGGATGAAACAGCAGGACGAAAGAAACAGAAGAACCACAGGAGGGAGAACCGAGAGAAAACAAAAAGAAAAACTTACTGCTCTGGTAATCTAAGACCTGATTAGGTCCACAGTGCCTTAGGGCTGTGAGCAAATCTCTGTTCTCCGACATGGCAGAGCCTCAGTGATACGGCTGGTGGCCATATTACAGAGCAGTTGTCTACTCCCACAGGAGAAGGCCTTGCTTCTTCAGAGTCATGCTGGCTGGTGAATGGGAGGAAGCTCCTCTCCATGAGCTTGGAATAGGCACACTGACCTTACCTGTGTGGCAGCGGTGATTCCTGTATGCCCCAGCGTGTAACTGCTTCCCCATAATCTAGGAGTGGAGGAGGGCCTTATGCCATTTTTCTTCCTTCTTAACATTCCCTATCAATCATCTGTAGAGTAATTTCAGGCTTTCGATTTGTGGACGACTGAATAATTTCCTAGCAGATGTGGAGACTATTTCCAAGAGTTCTGTGTGAGCTGATGGTAGGCTGCCTTTTCTCAGCTCCTTTCTGAGACCCTCAGCAGTGCATGAGCCTCCAAGGGATGTGCCACAGAGATGGTAAAGCCCAGATGTAAGCTTTTGAGATGTTTTATACCCACGTGCTTTGCACAAAGGGGCCAAAACATCTGATTGCAAAGAGTAGTCACTGTTGCACATTGTGTAAGAATCAGTGTTAAAGCAAGCAGAATGACACTGAAAACAGAAGAATGAGACAGAAACAAACTTTCCTTAGAAAAAGCAAAAAGGTGAAATGCTCCTTCTTAAATAGGGAACTTGTGAGTGCTCCTGGGCCAATTAACAGTGATAACTGCCAGCTAAATTGGCAGCAGAAGAAATACACTCTTCTCAGTAACCCAGTGAAAGAGGAATCCCTCCATCTCTGGTGTTGCTGTGGGAGAGAATGCACAATGTGAGTGAGACTCAAAGTTCTCTCAGGAAAGTGATGCAGATTTACCGTGTTTCCTAGGTTTCCTGGTAGGCTGTGTTTCCATTATCACGACACTAAAGCCCAGCCAGGAGGTTTCCAGTGGGCTGCCTGGCTAATGTGAGACAACCACAGGGAGCTGTGCAGGGACCAGATTATTTTCTGGAGCTGATCTGAATTCTGATCAGATCTACCCACCCCCAAAAAACCCGAACCAAACAACAAAAAAAGTTGCTAATTTGAATTCAAGACCAACTGTATTAGCAGCTAAACCTCTGAGCAGTAAGGAGACTGATGTTGAAAAATTCCATGTCCGGTTCCAAGCCAGTAATAAACACTGGCACAGAACAATAACGGAAAAAAGGGGAAAAGCAAATATTTGTGGAGCTTAATTAGATGACAACAAAAGAGCATGGCTGGTCTTTTGTTTTCTTCCCCCCTCAGATATTTTACCAAGTGCAAAGGTACAGATTTGTGATGATTTTGTGAATAACAGAGATGAAACTTAAAAATAACCAAAATTCCATCCAAAGCTGTTGGCCGGTCTTGGTCAGGAGAGTCTGACCAAAGCCACACCATTCTCTACCTGCACTGCTTGTTCTATCCTTTCTTCGCTACTGGCTGTGGTCACAGGCAGCACCCTGGGCTGTGTGGGCCTTCAAGCCCAACACAAAAGAGCCCTGGTGTCATGTTCTTGAGATCCATTTCCTCCCCATCTTGTGTCATTCAAAATACTTACTGTTTGCCTTGGACTAACTTAGCTATTGATCCCAGGAAATAGAAGCATGTCTCATTCCAGATTATGGAAACACCTGCACCCTTCACATACAGAAGTACCAGTGGAGCTAAGCCCACGTGTATTTTGTAACTGAACTTCTATAGAAAGCACAAGGCTGGAAAGGCAAAACACTGCCTGCCAGACTGCACCGTGTGCCCACCCATGATAACCTGAACAACAGGACACTAAGCAGGATTAATGTTTTTCCTCTCCAGAATACTTCCAAACTGAAGAGAGAGCACTCAGTAATTATGGGTTATAGTGTATTAGCAGCTGCGGTGAGGACTGCAGTCATGCAGCACTTCACAGTGTATTATTTACTCAGAATCTAAACTATTTGCTGAAAGCATTATGCTACAACACTTTACACCAGCCTGTATCTGTTCCTTAACCTCTTAATTCAGTGCAAGAACATCACCATAAATACAGCATACATTTGTTAAACATACTGGTACTGTTTGACCGTTCATTGAACACATGTCTGGGTCTGAGGCTGCTCTGCAAACAGATCATCATGAATGTTTGCTCTCTGGGCATCAGATCTGGTAGCACTGATTGGAAACACTGGTCTCCTGGGCGATGATTGTCCTTTCATAGAAGTGCTCAGTCACTGAACTCTGAACAGTAACAAGGATGTGAAACTGCTATAAATGAGAGAAGAATTCCAGCAGTGGGAAGCTCTTTTCTTCTCCCTGGTTTGACCTGCTGGCTTGCTCATGGAAAGTCTTTTTTCCTAAGTGGAAATAGCCTAGTTTCTAAAAACAAACAACAAAAAACGACAAAACCACAAACTCTCAAATATAGAAAGCTTGCAAATGCATCAGCTTAACCCCAAACTAAGGCATCTGAGAAAGAATAAATAAATAAATCTAGATATCAGAATGGCATTGTTTTTTAATGCCATCATGGTTGCTCATAACAGGTGTGAAGACAATATCTGGATTTTAGGATGAGAGGGAACATCCTTAAATTGCACCAGGAGAGGTTCAAGTTGGATATTAGGAAAAATTTCTTCTCAGAGTGGTGAGGCACTGGCACAGGCTGCCCAGGGAGGCGGTGCAGTCACCATCCCTGGGGGTGTTCAAGAACCATGGAAATATGGCACTGAGGGACGTGATTTAGTGGGCAATATTGGTGGTAGGTGGATACTTGGACTAGATGATCTTAGAGGTCTTTTCCAACTGTAATGATTCTATGATTTTGTGTTTCATATTGGGAACCACTCCAGCTAGAAAGTGACATTTGAAACGTTTAGATATGTATGTCCTGACTGGGTCAGATCACTTCAGCCCCCTGGTTTCTTTAGTCTGTCATCAGTATTACCTACCCCAGCCCAATAGCTCTCAAATAATACTCCTGCTACTTATACTTTAATTTGTCCAGCTAAAACTAACTTTTCATGGATGTGGCCTTATCTCAGTGTGCCTGAGGGTACTGTAGAAAAAAAACCATGTTGACTATATGTAGACTAGACAATGAGGAGAAATAATTTTCTGTGCACTAAGTGTCCTCCAGGTTGGTCAGTTCCTGAAAAATACCACTTTCAGACAGAGCAGGGGTTGTAAAAACCATGCTATCCAGACTACGGCATGGGAGTTGATTTTGGTGCTAATGTGCAGGGCTGTTGGTATACTGCTAGAACAGGTAATATGAAGCTCCAGCAAACAGTACTTTGTCTTTCTAATTATCTGAACACAATAGTTACTTGTGGGAAATAATGTCATAAGCAGCGAATCTGGATCTTTTCTTTCAAGAAAACAAAAAATGAATTTCAATGCAATTTCTTTCTATTTTTAATGCTGTATGTATTTCAGCCAGCTGTTTTTACGGGTTATACAGAAATATCAGACCATGATAAACTTTTCTGCAACTATTCATTGCTCCTTTCAGTGCTGCATAATTTTCAATATGCTGAGCAACATCGTATTGAAAGTTGAGTCAGCTTTATTCGAAGGCCAGATGAAATTGTCTAGGCTGAAACTTTACTGTTTTTTACAACCGACAGTAGTAGCAACCAGATTGAAAGTATTACAATACAAAAGAGATTGTTATGTGAGAAATGAAGCCAGATGGTACTCCAGCTGTCACCTTAAAAAACAAAGCATTATAATCCAATTAAATTGTACTTTGGGTTATATTTCACTAACGTTTTGCAATAATTAATTTTAGACCTACACAACTACTCTTACTTTTAATTTATAGCTTCATTCTACAAGTGACCTTTGTGCTTGGTTTTAAGTAACAGAAGTAAGAATGTCTTACTATATCTGGACTGCTCCTAATTGCATTTAACCACAAAAGGAGGGTGAAAGATCTCATTAGTGCCTTTCTGGATCACGATTACAGTTTAGAGTGTGTCCACTAAGCAGCACCATGGAAAGTATAAGTTTGACTGCACGTGGTTTTGGGCACGAGGCCATGAGGGCTTCTGTTTCCTACTTTGTAGTGGATCTTCTGTTGTCCTGGCCCAACAAATTTTTCATGGAAATTTTCCATCAGAAATTGCTTATTGAATGAAGTGAGAATGCTTGGGAAGATCATGTTGTTTTCAGTACGATGTCCTCATTTCTAACCAGCTTTAAAATATCATTTGATTTTATTTCACGAGCGTGCTAATGCCAAAATTGAAATAATTCATTTTTAATTTGATAAAAATAAGTTGTTTTTCTTGATCCCAGGATACATTTTAAGAAAATACTTAGCTCAAAATTTTAAATCTTCACACATCATTCTAATTTAAGCTTGAGATGGGCTTGGAAAACTTCAGTTTCTCCACAGAACAGAATTTTTCATTTCCACCCACGGCAGTCGCAAGCCAAGCCGAGGTTACAACTCACATTTGCCCCCTGCAAATCCGTGTCAGAGATTTCAGTTGCTCTTGCTCTTGTAAAAAGGAAGCACAGTTTCACTGTCTGGTTTAATTTTCTGAGGATTGTTGTAGTAGGGTTAAAATGCTCGAGCCTGGCTGTTTATAGAAAGAGACACATAAATCCACACTTAGCACTTAAGTAGGTGGCCTCATTTTCTGAAGTACCACATATTTATCCAGAGGCCATGTTTATTTAATGTCAGGCACTCAAGTGTAGAGTTCCAGCCTTATCTCTTTGAATTTCATGCTGCCAGAAGAAACAACCTACTCTATTGTTTATGCTAAATATACGTGGACAATAGCACACAAGATATACTGTGCACAAAAGAGACTGGAGAAGGACAGGCACATTCCCATCACTTCTGTCTGATACAGGTTCATGCTATTTTAGCTGTTCTCTTGATCCTGGCAGTGAATCTCAGAATGTGGTGCTCTGTCTGTGACTGATCATTGCTTCCGACTGTTACAAGGATAGCAGAAGTTGCTACCAGCTTAATACAGGCAGTATTAAAGGAGGAAAGAAAGTAAAGATGGAATGGCTGATGGAGAGTAATGCCTACTTTTATCAAGCACAAACTTGTGCAAAATGCCGTAAACCTGAGGATTTTGACAGAAAAAAAGATCAAGTCAATCCTCTTCAGCCAAAGCTGAAGTCTTGAAATTACATATCCTGTGGGTAACCCCTATTTACATATGTCAGATTTGATCTAGCTTGTTTCTGCTATTGATGGTTGCTAGTATCATTATTTATCATAAAAATTATTATGATATCACATTTATAAAACACCAGCAGTGCAAGTAGCACATAAAACACTCTTTAAAATATTTTCTTCCTTCTAAGCTACATTGTAAGACTTAATTTTTTGGTGTCTCTGACGCCTGACTGAAAGGTACCACAGAGCGGAACATTATGAGCCGTTCTTACCTATGACAGTCATAAACTGCTTTTATTTTCCTATGGTTCTGATGAAATGGTCTGTTTTCTTCACATGCATACTAGGAGCTTTCTTCGGTTTCATCATAGCTTAGCAGATAATATACAGCTAAAAATAGCAATGCTTACAGTTGTAAAAAATGTTGCTGTAGTGTGAAGCCATGGAAAGCTTGCACGGTGCAGTGCACATTTAGGCAACTGTCTTTTGCAACTGCTATCAATAGATCCTCTGCAAGGAAAAAGATGGAGAGAAGGCAAAAGGAGTTGTTGAAAAGGGACAGTGTCAGCAAGGGTTGAGGCTGGCAGGCCCAACCTCTGCTCCAGCAGGGATGCCCGGAGCAGGGTGCCCAGGGCCATGTCCAAAAGGACATTGCTCCATAGTGCCTGGAATGGTTTTTCTTCGGGCTTCTTAATCATAGACACATCATAGAGTTAACGGTTCTTTTTTGAGGAGCCATACCTCAGGGGCTGCTCTGCACTGGAACACTTCTGAAATCTCTGAAGTAATCCTTGTGCTTCTTGCCCTTCTCCTAAGAAAGGGAAGTGTTGAGTTCCATCTGATGTTTAACTGTTGGCGTAGAAGGGTGGAAGTTTTTCCTCTTTCATTCTCTATTAGTGTCATGTTGGTGTCACTCTTGTATCACTGCTTTGAATGTGTTGTATGCATATAAAATGGTTACACCAAAGCATTGGTATTGTGGGCTGCTAGACAGATGAACCCTTGCAAAAAGCAGAATTATTTTCCAAAGTCTGACCATAAACATATTCACCCACATCTGATTCAGGCTGCCCAAGTGATGGAGAAGTGGAACATCATGCTGCAGCTGTTGGCAGGAGTTAAAATAGCTTTGTTCCCTGAGATTCAGACATGCTGAATGTCACCATATGCAGTTTATTTAGCTTTGGTCTGAAATGGTGCAGATCCCCCTTACCACAGTGCTCTCCTGCTGCCCAGCCTGGGGAGATTCATTGGTATCGCTGGCGAAAGCATCTGCAGAGCAACTAAACTGGTAATATCAAATCACTCCAATCACTTTGCAGAAGAAAAGAGCAGCAGCTTGCTGAGGCATGATTTAGGATCTGCTCTCAGACTAATGATAAATGTTTTTTAAAACAGAGAGAAAAATGTTTTTCTGATGATCTAACACAGTGTGAGAAAGAAATGCAAACGTTTTCTCTCAAACTCATCTGCTAAACAGGCAGTTCCTGTTCCTTTGTGGGCTGATCACAGGTGCCATTAGGACCTGGTACCTCCAGAGGTCTTGTGCTGGCCATAGATCCTGAGACCTTGTGTTGGGCATGGGCCCTGAGATCTGGTATTGGCCATGGGTCCTGAGACCTAGTGTTGGCCATGGGCTCTGCATCCTTTGGTGAACCTGTGACTCAGACTTAGGGGTTGAAAGATGCTCTCTTCCCGTTTCTCCTGCCTGGAGTGTGGGAGAAGCAGAGGGTGTGGAGGGTGTACAGAGTCATGAGCACTCCATAGATACCAGGATAAAAAGACAGGACCCTGCTGGGGAGGAGGGGACTGTTTCAAGAATGTCTACAGTTTGTGGCTCATCTCCAAGGTGTTCATGTTTATGTGGTATTAGAAGTGAGCTCTGCTAAAGAATGAAGATGGGAGAGGGTCTTGAACCAGAAAAAAATAAAATAAAAGGGGACAACAGAAATTGGGAAAGGCAAAATTCAGAAAAAAGTAAGAAAAAATGTGCTTCGGGAAAGGGAGAGAGAGAAAGGAAGCTAGTCAGTCATAGGAATGTGTTATCTCTAACAATTTGGTGTATTGCCTTCCAAACTTTGCTCTACTTACTGCTCTTTTGACATACACATGGGTTCAATACCAGCAAAACACATGGTTCTCTTGCATGAAAGTCTGGTTCACTGCTTGTTTTATCATACATGAGTAGTAAGACTGAGTGCTTCAACAGGGGCTTCCCCTCCATTTCTGCTCTGGATGATCCCAGTACCTGGAGTACTGCATCCAGATGTGGAGTCCTCAGTACAGGAGAGACATGGATCTGTTGGAGCACATCCAGAGAAGGGCCACAAAAATGATCCAAGGTTGAAACACCTCTCCTATGAGGACAGGCTGAGAGAGCTGGGGCTGTTCAGCCTGGAGAAGAGAAGGCTCCAAGGTGACCTCAGAGTGGCCTTTCAGTAGCTGAGTGGGAGCAACAGGAAAGAAGGGGAAAAACTCTTTAGCAGGGTCTGTGGTGATAGAACAAGGGCAAATGGCTTCATGCTCAAAGAGGGTAGATTTAGGTTGGATACAAGGAAAAAGTCTTTTACAGTGAGGGTGGTGAGGCACTGGAACAGGTTGCCCAGAGATGTGGTTGATGCCCCGTCCCTGGAGACTTTCAAGACAAGGCTTGACCAGGCCCTGGGCAGCCTGATCGAGCTGTGGTGTCCCTGTTCACTGCAGGAGAGTTGGACTAGATGGTCTTTAGAGGTCCCTTCCAACTCTAAGGATTCTAGGATTCTACGATCCCTGTAGAGGCCTCTATAACCTTCCAGCTGCACTCAAGACATACCTTGCCTTGTAATTGATGAATTTTTAGGTCATACAATTATAAAGAAGCTTTCTCATTATCTGTATGGTTGTCTTGTTTTCCCTTGGTTACTTTGAGGGGAGGGAGGAAGAGTAAGCAGAAAGAAAACTCTTCAAAGCACTCAGTTGTTAGGACTGGAGCCCAAGGAACACAGCACTTGTATTCATTGGGAGGGAAGTGAGCTAGGGCTTTGCGGCAGGGAGTGATGCCCCAGTAGCATTGCACTGTTTGTTCTGATGGAAGTGATAGACAGTGCCATTTGACTATCTGGCACAGAGTATTACAGGAGTCTGCCACAGGCCAACACTTGTACTTCTGCTGGCACCTCTCTGTCAGGACATTTTTGAGGAAGAGAAATTAGTGAATTTGTGAATGGTGCCAGTGTAGCTCATCATAATGCCCAAGATGATACCTGATGATGACCTGCATCACGAACAGCAAATAGCCCTGCTGAATAATACTGATTTTGGTGAATTAGTCCTTGCTGGAGCTGAAAATTTCAGTGTTCAATGAGAAAGGTGCAAGAATATCTCATAAATGCCTTGGCATTTGGTATACTTGGCTCTTACTGCTGCTGTTTCTTTCCTGTGTCTATCAACAAAGAAAGCGAAAAAAAGGTGACAGAAAAGCAAAAAGAGACTTTTGAAGTCGATGTCAAAGACAAGCAAAATATGATACATGAAAAAGCCAAATTTGCTAGGAGTGCCAAGAACAAGGGCAAACAGCTGAAGCTTTTATTACTGTAGATCACAGTTTTGCTGAACATTGCATATACAGAATGTTAAAAGAAGAATTAATAACAGGCAGAATAATTTTGGCAAAAGAAACAACCAGTTCATCATCACAGCTTGCACTTAGGCCCACATCACTCGCTAACACCGGCTTGAGCAAAAGTGATGATGACCTACATACTAGCAGTACAGAAGAAACTGCAGAAGACCAGGGAAGAATCGAAATGCAAACATGAAAAGAACAGCTGCAAGCACTTTTAATATCAGAAGCAGTGCTCAGTGAACAAGAGAAAATCCAATAAACTTAAACAGAAGGGAAGCTGGAAAAGTTGTGGGAGATATGGCAATGCGCCATGCCACATACACCAAGAAGTCCCTCTGAAGACTAAGAATGTGAGAGCAGACACAGGGGGCATGTCAAAGCGGCTGGAGTAGCAGGGGATCAATCACCAAACCCAGGTTTCTGTTCCCCAACTAGAAAGGACAGCACTTGCATAGAAATACATATCAAATAATCAAAATCTTTCGTTTAAAATGGAAATATTCGACAGGAGCCATGATCGTTTCACTGAAAGATTAGAGCAATAGAGTTTGAGTTGGATATATGGAAAGACCACACAGAATATCAAGCATGGCTCAGAAGGCTGCAAGACGTAGTTTGAGCTACATCTCTGAGAACCTCAGAAAAAGATGCAAAGATCTTCAACAGATAATTTACATGATGCCAAGTCTTGCCTTGTTTCTATCAGAAAGTTATTTGTTGCCTAACATATTTTTATCCCTTGTGCATCTACAAATGGGACTTTATTAAACTGACAACAAAGGATCCTTCAAAGATCCTTGACCTTCCCTGCTGCCCTGGAAAAGCATTACTGAGTAAAGCAAAACTTTAATGATTTCCTTGAGTTTGCATATTGATAAAGAGTGATATCATATGATCATAAACGTTAAAGTCTTCTGATTCCCTCAAAACATGTTGTGCTGCCCTCTGCCAACCAGACCATCCTTCAAGGAGATAGGTAGGTTTTGAATCAGTATTTGCCAGTTTGTTGGGAAGGAATTCATTTATCCCAATTCACTACACTGATTTTTTTGTGATTCATTTCACTGCATTTTGCCAGCCAAATTTGTCTCAGGGCTGAAGACCTTCCTTAAGAGTTGTAGTGGTAATGAATTTGGTTGGTCAGATATAAGCAAAGATACAAAGTAGGTTTAGCAGCAGTGTAAACAAGTACTAGAAGATTTCTGTGTGAAAAATAGTGGTGTGGGTTTTTAGTACATATTTATCTATATTCTATGTATTCATCACAAACTTGTCTGGTATATGGCTTGAATTAATTTTGGATTCAAAATTATCATTTCAGAAGAGAAGTAAAGAATTACTTCAGTTATTCCTTTGACTGTCGTTAATAATCAGTGTCACTGATACAGGGTCCACTCATGCCACTTGGCAGACTCCAGCTTCTGGTGATCTTGTGCCCAGAAGGACTGACCAGCAGCCAGGGTCTGCAACATGGCCCAGCCCTGGCAAATGGCCTGGCCCAACACAGGTGTTATGAGGAGAATGTGGGTGGAAACAGTGTGAGCATCGATCATATACATGAAACTGTCTGAGAGGGTGTTTGCCCAAAATGTACAACAGGAAGATGATCATGAGCTGGGTTAAACTGTGGTTACTGATTTACAGAGACACTTTTCAAACAAAGAAGTTCGCTTGAAAAGAAATAATGAGAGAAGCATGAAAATTTGTCACAGCAGGGAAAGCAGAGGGGCTCATACTGCTAGGAGAGGTCTGAGTGCTGGTAACCCAGAGCACATTCATGCATGCACGTGTGTGTGTGCATCTGATTAAAAATGTCTTGGCTAAGCTATGAAATGGTGTTCAGACATTTGTAGGTGGCTGTTAACATTTGTAAGCATCTGGCACTGTGGTTTACCTTCTGTATTGCTGATGTTGATCCTGGACATAGAATTCACTGACAGTCAATTTGTTTGCTAAACAACACTGCTTTCTCCCTGATTTGGTTAGACCGTATGAAGTGAACAAGTTTGTTCCGTAGCATCTAGAAATACACTACTATTGTACTTACATTCTTTGTGTTCCTTTGTGGTTATTATTTTTCAGGGAAGTTATGTCTGTTGTTTGTCCCAAGGACAAAACTAGGAAAATCTGCATAGTCTTTTCCTTCTCAACGCACCGTACAGTTTCAGGCTGTAAATAATTCAACCTTTTCTGATGGAGAAGAGGTCAAGCCAGTCAGATACTAGAACAGGCTCCCAAGTGCAGTGGATACAGCCCCAAGGTGCTGGAGCTCAGGGAGCATTTGGACAGCTCTCTCAGATGTCGGGTTTGGATTTTGGGTGGTGCTGTGTAGAGCTGGGAATTGAACTCAATGGTCCTTGTGGGACCCTACCAACTTGGGATATTCTATAATTCTATGATTCTAAGCTGTTGTACTAACCTTCAGCTTTCTCCTGCTTCCTTCCATTGGTATTAGGGGACACTGTTTACTCTTTCTGAGACTCAGAGGCTGACTACTCTACGTTCCAGGCCAATATTTTTTCTGTAGGTCATATATGGAGTCAAAACACAGGTCAAGAATGATGTCACCTTTATTCATGACACAGGGATCTGTTCCTATCAGGAATACCAAGTCTCTGGTGAATGGTCTTACATGCAGAAAGAACAGAACAATGGGGTTTTCATTTGTTGAGGGATGGATGGAAAAGAGAGAAAGGAAAACAGAGGTACTATAATGGGGGAGGAGCTGCATATTTTAAGGGCTCACTTGTACAAGCAAGTGTTGCTAAGCTGATGTGTTCATGCTAATTTACCTATTTTCTGGCCTATGATGTCTGTGAGTCAGTTCTGACTGGTCTTTAAGTGTGTGCACAGGTGTTCTTATTCCATATGTCACTTCAGAAGCCAGGGCCACTGATGGGGTGCAGTGCCAAGATCAGATAACATTAGGTGGAGAATAAAGTAAGTCACAGACCTACCAGTATAGGTGGAAGAACTCTCCAGAGGCCATGCAGAGGTTGTACAAGACATACCAGATCATCGTTTTTCATACTGGAAATATGCTGGTATCCAGCCTGTCCCTCAACATTTTCCAAATAGAATGTAGGCAAATCAAAGCACTTTCCAGGACAGCCCAGCAGAAAGTTATCTCTAGGTAAGTATTCTCATGCCCCTTACTGATCTAGGAGGGCTTCATAGCCCAAGGTAGCAGTGTGAAGGCAGCAAAGGCTCTGACAGCCTGGATGTTGTGTTCCCTTTGTGGAGAGAATGGTGCTAGCCTTCTACTGGCAAGCACCAAGATCCCCAAGCTGTGGGAAGTACAATTTACCCGGTCATAATAATTGTGTGGTCCCAGTTGTGGTTACAACAGCCTGTACATTGACAGAGAAGAAACCATTCCTACTAACATCATACAGGAGCATTTAACTCGTCTTGCATATCATTTATTATGCGTTGTAACAGAAGGGAATCAATTTTGGCTCTGATTATTAAAAAGTCCTTCAAAAATGTGGTCTAGAAAGAATTTCAAACACGAAGTCCACAGATGTTCACTCTGACCCAGCACATAACAACTATTGGTTGCTCCTATTTTGGTTTCCTGCAAAAAAGTTGGAGATAAAAAAGAAGAGTAATGATGAACTTCTTATACGAAAACAAAACAAAGTAATTTTCCAAATGGATTAGTCTTGATGAAAACACTGCTTTTTTATTTGGTTTCCTAAAAAAATTGTGTTTATCTGGACATGCTCTGTGTTGTGTTTGTGTATATTGAGGTTGTGTGTGGAAAGTTTCTTTCTAATAATTTAAAGGGTGTAGGCCAAATTCAATTACACTGACAGAGTGTTAGAAGTCTCAAAGGTATTACATTTCTGCTAGTTTCATGCCAGCCAGCACCGGGCTAATGCAGTAAGTTTGTTTTACTGTCTCTTTGGAAAAGGCTGCTGAAGGAGAGCTCTCCAACCAGACTCCTGAGGGGGGTTCTCCAAAAAGTGCAGTTGGCAGAAAGCCATCAGATCTTGCACTCGTAGACACTGAAGTCAATCAAGCTCAAGGTTTACAGTCTGAGCAAATCCAGCTTCCTTCTTTCATTTGAGCAGTTGTTTTACTGTCAGAAACATTCAGATGAAAAAGGATTAACTGACTGTGTAACTACCAACTGCAGAGCTGTTGGTAGTTAAATATATTCCCATAAGTTTTTATGTCAGTGATTGCAAATATTTTAATGTTGTCTTTGTAATACAACCTTCCCCAAAGCATTAGCCCAATAAAGTCTTAGGCCTAGCACAAAACTAGAGCTAACATGTACAACAAGGTGGTGAATCGGAAGATCATAACTAAAAATAGATGGTAAGAATGATATTGAAATGAAATAGCTGCAGGAACGTAGTTGTGCTTGGCAATGCTTTTTCAGAATGTGCTTTTATAGGAGATTCTCAAAGCATCTTCTCTAAACATGATGTCCAAAAAATACAAAATTAGAATTTGATAATTTAGATAATGATAACATAAAAATGATGAAATGAGTATTTGGATTATGTTTGTAAGTGAGTAAACTTCCTAAGAAGTAAATGTTGGCATTTTACTTATTCATAATGTTCTCTAACTGGTTGACATTATATTTAGAATAAGCTTTTTTTTGTTTTTTCCTCTCCGGAGAGGTTTATTAAGTAATAAACCTCTTTTATTCTGCTTATTTTCCAGTTCTGACCCTTGCTACTGAACATAACAAGACTTCAATGTCTTCCATAGTGGCAAAACTCACCAATAAGCTGCAGTGAAACTTCTTCATGCTTCATAAGCTCTTCAGGCAACAGTTTGTTGAAGTTAAAGAGAACTCTACTGGGAACCTCACTTCTGTTACAGTTATATTTGAAACAGAATTAAGATTCAGCAGATTCTTTCCACTGAATTTTTCATTTTTAATTCTGCTAGTTGGTACACTCTATATAGAAACTCTTAAAATTAAGTAAACTATTAGAGTGCTGAAGTCTGCTTCAGTGCAACTAACACATTTTCAAGATGGTGACAGTGTTTATTACTTGTACCAAAGTACTGTCTGCTGGCCCTGGCACACTTTGGATCTGCATTATGCAAAAACTTCAAGGTCAATCCAAAAAAATTGTTCTTTCAAAAATTTTATCATTTTAAACCTGGACAAAAATGAGAGGAAGCAAATAATTTCTCCATTCTGCTTAAACAATCAAAAAAGCAAGGTAAAGAGATCTAAAACCAGTGGACAAGCAGTAATCTGTGCAATACTTATTTCATGTATTTAAGGAAAAACATAAGGGGTATCTGAAATTTAAACAGGGTAAAGAAAATTACTTTTTTTAGCTAACACTGTGTTGATTTCCTGTGCCAGCCCTCTAAACAGAGGACTGCTGTCCCTACCTGTTTGGTGGCAGATCTTGCTGCTCCTGAAGTGGTTTCTATCCAAAAAACCTAACTGACCTTAAACATTTCTGGGCATGTTTATAAAATGCATCCTTCTTAAAGAACAAGCAGAGGAAGTAATTTTACATGCAGTTATGTTGCTGAAAGGCAATTGTGACCTCCACAACTGATAAGCAGTTCTATTTTGTCTGAGGTCATACTCTTTTCACCTGAGACACCTGCAGCCAAAGCTACACATCTTGCCTATTCCTGATGCTGAGGAACATGGGCAGCCCTCTGAAGCAGGCAGGGCCTGACGAGGGATTCAGAAAAAAAGAAAGCAGGTCGATGTTCCCGGAGACTGAGTATTTAACGTTCCTTAAAGAGCATTGATAGAGTGGCAAGCAAGATAGTGAAAGGAAAACCAGATAATAATGAAGACTATGACTGCAAAAGCACAGAGAAGAGTTTGAGAAGAATGGTTAGCAACAGAACTTCTGCTGGAAGCATCAGAGCCACAGTAGAGTATGCACGAGCAACAGATCTGATTTGAAGTTCCTTCCCCCTCCTCAGACATAGGACAACTAGGATGGTTTTTCTGTTCAAAATGGATATAAGGACTGCTCTGGAAGCTAAGCTCTGTCTCCAAAGCACAAACATATCTGTATTTTGTTCCTCCAGGCCTAACTATTCTTGTCAATGGCTTTAGTTTGCATCTCTTTTCTAGCTTACCAAGTCCAGCTTTGTATTCTACCTTCTACTTCCCTACCTTGTATTTTCAACAAGATATAGCTCATTCCTCTTCTCTGCTCCTTCCTTCCCTGTAAGTTTACCCACTGTTACTCTGTGCTTTTTTTTTCTCCAAGTGTTTCATCCTGCAGATTTGAGTTCTTCAAAGCCAGTTCCTGAGTGATCCATTATCACAGCATGAAAAGGTCTGCTGAGGTGTGAGACACACAGACACCATCTCCAGAGTGGCTTGCCTGTCCTTTGGAGTATTTTTTAAAATGTGTGGTGATTAACCAGATTTGATAGAATGAGAGGGAATGGCCTTAAGTTTGCCAGAGGAGTTTCAGGTTAGATACTAAGAAAAACTTCTGAGAAAGAGTGGTGAGGCACGGGCGCAAGTTGCCCAGGGAGGTGGTACAGTCACCATCCGTGGAGGTGTTCAAGAAATGTGGAGATGTGGCACTGAGGGAAATGGTCAGTGGGCATGGTGGGAATGGGTTGACGCTTGGACTAGACGATCTTAGAGGTCTTTTCCAATCGTAATGATTCTGTGATTTTATGATTCATAGTAGGAATGCTCTGCAAATCTCACGTCTCTCAAGCCGAATGCTCCACAACCAGAGGTATCAGCAGTTGAGTCACTTCTTAAAGCTTCTCAGTATCAGTGTGCTTCACTGGGTTTCTGGGTCAAATATTCATATTTAACTAGTCAGAAGGAAGAAAAATAATTTAGAATAATGCAAAGGGTAAAGTAAGAAAGAAAAATAGCAAGTACAAACAGTTCTCTCGTTACTCTTCCTCCCCAAACAAATGCATATAGATGAATAGCAAAGATGCCCAGAGAAGAACCACAGAACCCTTCCATCTACAGCTCTTCTTGGGGGGAAAGAGAAATTATTTGTCATCTCTGTCTCCCAGGTCTTTAACATTCTGGTCCTGCTGGTACTTACAAATTTATTCATAGCCTAGAATCTCTGGTCCAGAATTCAAATCATAGTGAATGATTTAACTGAAAACCTCTATTTAATGCATTTTTCAAAAACAAAACAATGCTTAAGACTTTAATTAAATAGAACTGAGATTAATTTTTTTTTAAAAAAAGGAATCTCATTTCCTTTGCATGAAATGTGGTAGCAGCTGGAAGTGTATCCCAGCATTGCTTTATGTGGGCATTACTCAGTGTATACGCAGAGCATCAGCGTGAGGATCATAAATACAATCAAGGGGCCTCAAAATATTTTATAGATACAAAATTAAATTTCAACAGAAAAGTAGTAATTAAGCTAGGATTTCAGATGAGTATTATGTACTGTAGCAATCTGGTAATTACAAAAGTATTTGAGGAAATGAATGTACTTTCAGCTTTAAAAAAGCTCTGATACATTGCAAAATGCTGTGTTACTTCTATAGACATGGAGAAATCCCACTGATTGGATGTCTGAAACCAGGTGCAGACAGAAGTTTTCTGGGACACTGAGGGATATATCAAGGGCGCCTACTATGGGTGAGTAATCTAATCACTAAAATTAGTTCTTCCTATGATCCGTATCAAGACTTGGAACTTCTGTGTACAATTGGGTTAGAAGTTGGACTGACCTTTGGAAGAAAGCTACGTGTCTGGTCTGGAGCCTAGGCCCAGCTGAGCACTACTTTCCAGCCAGAGTGGTATCACTGAACTGGTCCTCCCCAGTGTATTTCCCCATAGTGTGTTATTCAAATTTTATCTATTTACCAGTGTTTTGTGCCAAATCCAAGTGTTTTTTTTTCCTTTTCCTTTTTCCTTGCTGAAATTAAAAACTAAAGCAGGCAAATAATAACTTTAGTTTAACCAAATTACTTGTCTTCCTCTCAGTGAAATGTTTAATTTCATTTTAGATTTCCTTTGTTCTCCTTTTTTTACTACTCTGCCCGGGGAACATTCAGACTTAATCAGGAGACTATTACATCTGGAATACTTCAGGAAAAAAACATTTCACAAATATATTTGTTTAGATTTTCTTAGTCCGAACCATTCATTAGTAGATTTGGTTGAGCTTAGATTGCATTTGTCCAGACACAGTCTCAAGCACATTGTCTACTCCAAGCTTCAGTGACCCAAGGGTCAGGATTTACCCTGGGGCCATTGATACCTTTCATGTCAAAAACCAAAGGCGCATAAAATAAAAGTGATTGTAGATCTGGGCTGAAGTGGGACCCTCCACTAGTGGAACCAAGCCACTTTCAGTGACACACAGGTTTTCCAAGTCAGTGGTCCGCACAGCCTTTTTCAAGAGCAGATACATTGCCGAATCTACCTGTGCCAGACACTAGGTAATCAGACTCTATGGGACCTCCTGTTCGTGGGAGTCAAGTTGTGCTGCTGATGCACAGTCCCATGCATGATTCCTGAAAGAGGCTACCCTTGTGAATTCCAGAGAAAGGAAAATGGCTCCTGCTCACTATTTAAAAATCCTGCTCCTGGTGGTTCCCTTTCCAAAGGACGTTTCCTGCTCAGATGTGTTCTGAGCCAAGGGAGTTGTCTGCCAGCTATTTGGCCTGTAGGTGCCAGACTGATATGGTCCATGGCAAGAGGAAGAAGGGGATTGCAGTTGTATGTCCCAACCCACTTCAAGGTGACAGAGCAAAAGTGTTGCATCTGATCATGGGGTGAAACTATACGTATGGCACATATGCATGGGAGAAGGGCTGATACTACAAAAAAAAGGCTGATGGCAAAGCCAGGTCCTGGTTCTGTCTCTCTTTGCAGGTACACCACTCATTCTGATGCAACCTCTGTACTTGGGTTCTTTCCAAGGTAAAATGCAGACACAGCCATATTAAACTCCATAAATCTCTTATGTTTTGGATATAATACCAGCTTCAAAAGTTTCAATTTATTAATATGTCTAAGACCTCTTAAAATCTTTAAGCATAAGTTATCCTTTTAGCACTGTGAAGAATTGTTAGTTATGATGCCTACCAAACTGCAAGCTATTTAATCCAAGAGTTAAAAAGTTGAAAAAGAAAGCAAAAGAATTTTTCCCTGAACACCCCCCAAGCCTATTTGCCTATTTGTGAAGGTCAGACTAAAAATACCAAGCCTTTTCAGGCAGGATGTACTCATGGGAAAGCCTTTCACTCAGTATGCTTTCAAAGAAAACTCCTTGCATTTAACTCTTCTCTTCCCTGAAGTTGTGCCTAATCCCTCCATTTTTAGGACTTCCATATTTGTCTTTAAGTTTGGTTCTGAATGGGATTTATTTTCCAGTTGCTGGCTCCTATCATAGTTCTGCTCATTAGCAGAAGTTAGAAAATCTGCCCAGGCAAATCTTATTCCACACAGGACTAAAACCACTAACCTCCTCAGATGAGGAAAAGACACCAAGGAGGTCATTGACAAGGGCAGGTAAATGCTGCTGGTGCATATAATGGTCCACATCCTCAAAGGTATATCACCTCCAGTTCCTGGGATTTAGGTGATACCCTATGGCCTCTGGACATTTAAGGTCGGCCGGTGACCACAACAGCAATGGCATGCAAGTCCAAGGTTAACCGGTGTCAGAAATGCCAAATTTGGATACGGATGTGGCAGATACGGATACGGATACGGGCAAAAAATTTCAAAGCAGTTGTTTCATAGGGAGGACACTGGTGTCCAAAAAGGGAGGTACAAGCAGTCAAAAGGAGGTCAAAGAAGCAATTGAGGAATCATAGAATCATAGAATGGCTTAGGTTGGAAGGGACATTAAAGATCATCTAGTTCCAACTCCCTGCCATTGGCAGGATTGCAACCCATTAGATCAGGTTGCCCAGGGCCTCATCCAACCTGGCCTAGAACACCTCCAGGGATGGGGCATCCACAGCTTCTCTGGACAGCTGTGCCAGTGCCTCACCACCCTCTGAAAGAAGAATTTATTCCTACCACCTAATTTAAATCTCCTCTTCTTTAGTTTAAAGCCATTCCCCTTTGTCCTATCACTATCAGACCATGTAAAAAGTTGGTCAGTCCCCCCTTTCTGCTTCAAGTACTGGAAGCCACAATGAGATCTCCCCGGAGCTTTCTCTTCTCCAAGATGAACAAGCCCAATTCCCTCAACCAGCAGCACAACATCCTACCTTGTACCGGGGATCCCAGGTCTGGAAGCATTACTCCGGATGGGGACTCGCAGAGGCAGGTTAGAGAGGGACAATCACCTCCCTGTCACTGCTGGCAACCACCTGAATGAGGAGATGTGCAATTCCCATGACAGGGTGGGTGCTGTCTCTGGCTAGAAAGGGGACAGACAGACAAATTAAGCATCTCAGTATCTGCCCATTTCCGGCCTGATGGCACGAACAGCTACTTGCTATTTCATAGCACCTTCTCACAGTTTTTCCTCCCAGTGGTGAAATGGGCTATTTCTCCGTGGCTGAATGTATCTCACCTAAAGTTCCTAGATGCTCATTTATCAAAAGGTTGAAAATTCCTTCTCCCTTTCCTGGTAGCAGGTGTTACTCGATGTCTAAGAAGCTACCTGCAGTGATCAAGTCAGCTTTGTGTTTATTAGAATAGAGGTAGAGTTTTAAATACAGCCCTGTCATTACACTGCATTAAGTACTGAAAAGATGCTTGGGGTTTGAGTACATGAAGTTCAGTCCTCTATCACCACCAAAGTGCTATAAATCTTTCATTACAGATACAGAAAAGAAGAAAAAGAGATTAATTCCATCTATGCTTTATGTAGCTCTTTTATTCAAACAGTATTCCCTTTTTACTTTCAACTCAAGGAAGTTTTCATAAGAAAAAATGTCCTTTTTTTGACAGTCTTTTTTGACAGCAGTCTGACTTGTAATTATTAGCCTTTCTGGAGAAAAGTCCAAAGGCTAACTGAAATGGGCTGGTTTTGCCATAATATCCTGCTTCCGTCAAGACAAAAGGAGGCAAATGTACACAACAAGGTGGAGAAGAATATAGTGATGACATAAGGCAGCTTTCTTCTTTTATGGTATTTCTTGACAATTTAGCTATTGGAGAAATGCAGGGTCTGCACACTATTCTTCTTGTACTTCTTGCTAACATCAGCTGTTGAACAGCTTAGCCACTACTTTTAGCTTCCTCTCCCATCCAAGGCTCACAACAGTTCTGCAAAAAGTGCTATGTTTGCTGACTAATCTCCTCTTTTTCTCCTGTTTTTCTTTTCCCCTTTTCCTCTCTTTTTCTGACAGAAAACAGCTGGAAAGAAAAGTAATCAGGAAAACAAGGATCACAGAGATATATAGGTAGGAGAGACTTTAGATGGTCAGCTAATCCATCCAGCTGTCCTGAAGTCACTCAAATACTCTTAGGCCATCTGTTTCCTTTTATTGGATACTGAGCTCCCAGAAACTGCTATGCTTTTATTTATCTCAGGTTTGCCATATCTAGCATGTATTTTTCCAGACTGAATATCATCTTAATTCCTGTTTGTATTACTAGGCTCCTTAAATCCCACCAAATTACCTCTTACATAGCTCTAATCTGTTTAATATTATGGCTGTATCACCTCCCAGTTAAGACTCCTTTACACATTTGATTAATGTTTATCCTACCTATACTGCCAGATATTCAAAGATGCTAAATGAAACTAGACAGAACACACACTGCTTCTGGAGCATTCGAAGCACCTGGGTCTGATCCCTTACAGCTTAGTGTTCCCTTTTGTTTTGGCCTTTTTGTTGATTTTCAATTACTGTGAGAAAGAGAAAAGACTTGAGCACACCAGGCACTTTTCTAGACACAGAAAAGTGGTTGCTTTAATCTGATAAATCACTGAGGACCACTGTGAAGGGTAGATTTCTGTACCCCCATTTCAGCTCTCACATTTGCTATGGGCATATCCTAGCACACAGTGTGACCTTGGTCAGACTTCTGTGAAAAGTAAACAAGTGGCAAATGTCCTGTTGGAGCCAGAAACAAGTGTGTTACTTGAGGGACTGTGACTGAAACTTATATTGTCCGGTATCTTTATCAGAGATCTGAATGATAACATAACATCACCTAATAATGTAGCTCTGAGCTGGAGGACGACAAAATTTCACCCCGAGAAAAATTGTGGATGCAGGGCACTTAGGGTTGTGGTTGATGTGCTGAGTGGCAGAGCTTCAGTCCAGAAAAATGGCCAAGACAAAACATTATGAAATTCAGTAGCTGTGCAAAGTTCTGTAGGTGAACAAAATAACTCCATGCATCAGTGCAGGCTGAGCACTGACTGAGTTGGTATCTTGCTGAGATGGACTGGGGATTATGGTAGAGGCCAAATGAATATGAGCCAGCAGTATTAATAAATTAAACTAAGTTACATTAAGAGGATAGCAGTCAGTAGATTGCCACAGTTTATTACTCCTCTGGTAAAGCTATACCTGGAATACTGTGGCCAGTTCTGGACTCCTACTTCAAGAAGGTTGTGGAGAAATGGGATACGGTCCAGAAAGGTGCTACCAAGGTTGTGAAGGGTCCAAAAGTGTATGAACTAGAGTGTATGAGTTATGGCAGATGGCCCTATTTAGTCCAGGGAATGTATTAAGTGGGGATACCTGGGCAGAATGCAACTACTCAAAATGTAGTTATAAAACCTGGACAAGACTTTCTCTCTTTCAGATGCAAACCCAAGAGCCTCAGTTTCCAAGATGCTATTCTACTGAACATATAATCAAATGCTCAGGTAGAATCTCAGTCTGTACATCTCCTGCTTCAATTTATACCCAGTTTCTTGCATTCTCTTGTCATGCTCCACCGTAAAAAGCCTGAATCTGCCTCCTCAAAGACTTCCCAATAGGTACTGGAGCTTCTGTCAGGTTCACCTGAATCCATCCAGGCTGAACAAGCCTAGCTCCACCAGTCTCTCTTCAGAGGGCAAGTGCTCCAGCTGCCACCATCTTGGTAGCCTCCCTTGAGCTCTCTCTCCACTCAGTCTATGCCTTTCCTGGACTGTGGATCCAAAACTATAGGAATAGTTAAATAATAAAAGGAATAATCCTTTCATTTGCTGGTCATGCTTCCATTAAGGTAGACTTGGGTGTACTAGCCTTAATCTGTATCTCTGTGTTCCTGTAGTGCCTAATGAGCTCCAGAGCATTGTCAGGGCTTGCACCCATCTGCATGAGACTTCTTCCAAACCTTTGCTGCCTATGTGGATAGATGGTAATTGGTTTTGAAAATGCCAGTGGAGTGCAAATAGACTTCCAGCATATAAAATATCTAAGAAGATGTGTGCCAAGGAGCCCTGCCTGTGTCCTATTACAAACAGCAACGTTCTCCATACATATATTCAAACCAATGCTTAGCTCACCATAAGAAGAGTGTTCCTGGAGTCTTATAAAGCTAGACTTGAGGAGATCCAGATCCTTATTGCTGTGTTATAGATGAGGTGAAATACAGCTAAATACACCTTCTCTGTGTTTATTATTGGAGTCACCGTCCCTGGAGGTGTTCAAGAAACATTTAGATGTTGTGTTGAGAGACATGGTTTAGTGGGGTTATCGGTGGTAGGTGGATGGTTGGACTGGATGATCTTGTAGGTCTTTTCCAACCTAGCTAATTCTATGACTCTATGATTATTATGCGTTTCAGAGACTGCAGGCAACTTTTTTAAATTTTATTCTCTTGCATTCTGTAACTAGAGCTCACGGACATGATTTGTATCTTCCTGAAACCAAAATGACTTAAAGGAATGTGCATCAACTCTAGTAACAGTGATTCAAACCTTCACTTTTTATATACTGCAATAACAAATTTTATTTACTTGTTTTGATAATATTCTATGGCAGACAAATATCAATATTTATATATAGGTAGATACATTTTCTTTCTTGTAAAGCTGTCAGTTTTCTCCATGTTCTGTAATAGCATTCCTTTCAAACCCAATTGTTACCAGCATGACCTGCTTCCACTTGGAGAAAACAGAGCCTGTCAGAGCACTTCCCCCTGACATAATTTATCAAGTGAGATGCAAATATAGGTGGAAAAAGAAGAGGAAGGAATCCCCTGCTCCTTCCATTTGAAACACAGTCCTGTCACATGAGTCCCTAGAAAGGAGGACTCATCACCACCAGTGATAATTTACATAAAGAGTGACAGGATGGAAGCGGAAAGGACATTTATCTCATAACTACCAACCTATTTTCATATTTTTAAATAATAGTGTTTTAGACTTCTCAGATCTAACTCTAAAATGTTTACTGACATCAAGAACAGTTTTGGTTTTTGTTATATTTCATGACAGGTGCTAGTTTGGTAATGTACCTTTTTATGCCACATTCCCTGAAGCCACATGAGAGTACTAGCTCTTTTTTCCAGCTTTTTTCCTTTAAGAAACTTTCCAAAAGGCATAGACAATATCATTATTACTTCCAAAACTTTACCGTGTCAGGGTCCTAATTGTGCTTCTGGGTCTTACTGACCTGTAGGGCTTCCCTGGGGTCTCCCCTGTGCTGCCATGGGCCAAGATTCCAGCCAGGGGCCATCAGTCCCTGCCCCAACAATGCTGTAAGATGCTGTTGCTGCATGATGTCAATTTCCAGCCCCACCACAGTCCTGCCCAGCCGCAGGGCCCTGACCCCAGGGAGCTGACAACATGTCTTGCCTACATATATCTTTAACTCAGAGCAAACACTAAACAAATCAACCAGGCTAACCATCTTGATGCAACAGCTACTTGTTAGTGCTATTTTACCAGGTGCAAACCGGTTTATATAGCTCCAGAGTACCGAGCTGGTACTGAGCAGAGCTCTGCTCCAGCACTGCAAATTTGTCTTCTGTCTTCACTTGTTGCAAACACTTGTCAGCTGCATTTACACATATTTACTTTCTAGGGCATTTAGGAATCCTTAGGCAGTAGAATAAGGTAAATAATTTTATCCTGCCATTTAAGGTACTTGTCTAATTTTGCCTAACTGACTTAATTAGAATTATTACTATAAAATGATTATCACGGTGTTTAGGAAGGCAAAAGCAAAGCAGAGCAGGATTGCTTACTGAAGTGAATGTCGTGGCCCTAAGTGTACAATTAGGACTCAGTGGCCCTGATACCCTCCCAGGGCTCCCTCCATGCTGCCCATGGCCCAGTCAGTCCCCTGTCCCTGCTCCAGTGATGTCACATCAGGGCTCATTTCCAGCTCCCCACAGCCCTGCCTTGTCCCATCCTCATCCCCACGGAGCTGGATGGCCATCCCTGAACCTTATGGTGGCCTGCAGATGGACTTCCTGGCTTGGTCTTGGACCTGCCTCATCACCACGAACTGGTTACCTGAACTTTTGAGACTAAGTGCCCTTGTGTGACCTGTAAAGAAAGGCATAAGTATCTAAAATGGGTGACTTTTGCATGCCATTTAGAAATGAGGAAACGGTGGATTTTCATCAAGAGAAGCAGACAGGCTACCAGAGTAGTAGATGTACAGCTGAGCAGAATGACCATCTGCAGAAGTCTCAGAGAGCATCTGGAGAATGATGACAAATATAAAATCCTACCCATGACTCACGACTCCATTTCAGCCCACAGTCATGAGTCCCTGGCCACTAAGCCTGTGAAACCTAGAGTGAAGGAACCTTTCAAGTGGCTGGGTGATTGGAATAATAAGAGCTACAGTATAATCTAACTGGACTTTGGGATATTAAAATCTACTTTGTGCTTGTAAAATGGTTTCTGTTTTCAAAGAGATGTGTAAGTATTGATCAGTACACACATTTGTATTAGAAGGCTGGTATTAATTGTGTCAAAACCAATGCAAGCACACTCCAAGAAAAGACCAATAACATTGTCAATACTGTTACAGCTCAAACTGGAAGCCTATTTGATCTAGGGTGCTGCTTTTGCAAAGTTATTGTCAGTCATGTAAAAATAAATCTTGTTCCAGAGAGTTAGATTTCCTGTGCCTAGATCTTTGACTGGCACTAATCTTTGAGTCCAGCCCATGTTTCGGTTGCAGTATCTCTCTCCTTTAGATGGGACTGCTAGAATGCACTATTTGGATGCTGGCATATTTTATATTCAACTACTGATGTAACCTTGACTCATTTTCTTGCCCAAAATTTCTCCAAATTTTAACAACTTGTTGCCTTTTTATTTTTTTTGACTGATATTTTTGGTTAAGCAAATTTTATTGAAGATTGTCTACAATAATGTCTAAGCCTAGAAACATCTGGGTTATTTGAGTCTTGCATAAAAATGGACTAATTTGAATTGCTGTGTTTTATATGTACATATTGTGTCGAGGACACAAAGGTGATTGGCTGTAGTCATGGATTTACAATTGGCAAATCACGCTTAACTGATGTGACAGACTTCTGCAGAGACGTGATTGTCTCAGTGGATGAGAAAGAAGTGGATGTGTTTATTTTGACTTTAGAAAGACTTTTGATGCTCTCTCCCATATCATCCTCATTGACAAATTGATGAAGCATGAGCTAGATATATGGACAGTGAAGGGCACTGAAAACTGGCTGAGCTACTGGGTTCAGAGAGTTGTGATTAGCAGTATGAAGTCCATCTGGAGTCCAGTAGCCAGTTGACTTCAGGGGTCAGTACTAGGGCCAACACTGTTTAATATCTCCTTTAATGACCTGGACAATTGCACAGAGGACACCCTCAGCAAATTTGCAGATGGAAAAAAACAGAGTGGAATGTCTGATAGTTCAAATAGTTGGACTGCACCAGGAAGAACATTGTCAGCAGGTCAAGGAAAGTGATCCTTCCTCTCTATTCAGATCTGGTGAAACATCTGGAGTGCTGTATCCATTGTTGGGCTCACCGGTGCAAGAGAGAAATAGATATAGGGGAAAGATTTCAGTGAAGGGGCACAAAAAAAAAGTAATATGTGATAAGTGAACAGAGTCTGAAAAAGCCATGACCGTTCAGCCTGGAGAAGAGAAGGTTCAGGGGCATTAAAATTCACTCAGTAGTCAATGACTACCAAACCATGTTCATACTCTATAAAATGGGCTAGATTGCCTCTTGGTTTCATGTCACTGAGGTTAGTAGGGAATGAGACCTTCAAAATAAAACAACAACTTTAAAAGAAAATAGAACATAGCAACCAGAGGGGATAATGTCTTGGGTATGATGAAATCTTGGGGTGAGGATGTTTGAACCTTTGTCTGTTAGTAGATCCCATTATCCTCTTTATGTCTGGATATAAACAGTTATTTGCTAAAACAAATAGCAAGTATTGCTCTCTCATGCAGAAGTTCCAGGCTTTGACTCCCCTGTATACTACCATGTTTACTTCGTGTTGGAACTTATTGCTGTGAATACAGCATCTTCATCTGCAAAACTGAGAAAGTAAAGTTCTCATAGAATCATAGAATCATTAAGGTTAGAAAAGACTGCTAAGATCATCTAGTCCAAACATCAACCCATCACCACCATACCCACTAAACCATGTCCCTCAGTGCCACAGAATCTGACTCTTCTCCTCCAGAGGTGGTGTCGGTGCAGCCAGCAAATGTACTGGGGTGCCATCTGGATGTGGTGAGTTCAGATGGGTATCTCATTAAATCCCAGCTATTCTGTGTTTGGGTGTGCTTTTCTCTTTTAAGCTGTTTATATCCTCCTTGCATAGTTTCTTTCACACAGCTAAAGATGCTCAACAGAGACGAATGGAAAGAGGAAGGGAGATTTTTTTTGTCATTGTTTGTCTCTTTTTCTTTCAAATCTCAGTGCATACAATTGTTTTTTTTAATTGGAAATCTGATTTATCCTAATGTATAATTTTCTGTGAGCAGGAGAAAATGTTTAATGGAACTTAAACAGCAGACATGCGTTACAGTTTCTGTGCACACCTACTGCTGTCGTTCTGTCCAGCAGTTCTAGAGTAGGGCACCAAAGCTCAGGTTTTCACTCAGTTAGTGTGCCAGTGTGCTCTCACAGATGTGTCTTCCCTGCCATGAGGTCAGTATTCTAGAGAGATTTCCAATGGGAGGTCACAGGACTGTGGTAAGGACTTTGCTGGCAGTAGTTCTGTCTCTTGGGGGAGGAACTCGAGTGTAAAGGAAAGAAAGAAGGATATGTCTGGGCAGTTTTCAGTATTTCATGTTTGGCTCTATGCCTTGAAGTGGACAGAAAAAAAAAACTCAGAACATTTTAATTTATGGGCCAAACAAAAAGTTTCTTTAATTAAAATTTAGGAGCCGATTTCAACAAGCGGTGTTTGGAAGGCAGCCCAGATGAAAGAAGACATTATGCTATAACAAAATAAACTTGAGAAAGTCAAAATCCATTGGTAATATGAATCTAGAATAATGTAAAAAGCCATGTAGGGAGGAGACAGTAGGAAGCTATGCTGAATGCAAAAGATTTAATCCCAAGAGAAGTGTGTGAAATTTCATAAGGTTAGAACAATGAGTCAGATCATCAACTGCTCCAGGCCAGCTTTGGAAGGCAAAGACAATCCTTGTCTTTAGGGATCCTCTTAACCCCAGCAAATTTTTCCTTATAAATATACTTTTTGCTGTAGTTCATGTCTCTGGGAAGGGGCAGGATTCTTCACAGCAGAAGAGGACTCCAGGACAAAGTTTTCTCAGGCAGATCTCCTTCCACCTTGTAAAACTGTGGGATAGGGTAATGGGGGAGGGTTCTGCCTGTGACTGTTGACATAGAGGGCTCAAGATATTTTTGTGTGTGCCTGTTCTGTGCTTCTAGCATAACTATAAATAGAAGAAACAAAAGTGTCGGGAATTTGGAAGACCGATTGAAAATTATCAATGTTCAGACTCAGCAACATTTTGTTCAGTCATATGAAGATTCTGGGTAACTGAGAGTCTCCATCTTTTTTGTCGCTGCCATTCTGCCTTCTCCTGTGCTCTGCTGAATAGTGTCTTGTCCTGCCAGCACCCAGTCAGAATGGAGTTTACAAAAAAAGATCACTTTTGTACCATTGATCATGTAATTCTCCTTTTCACATCCTCAACAGACTCCTTTTTAGTATTGCAGCAAATCCAGCCTACTTACCTTCTTGTCTGACAGCTTTCATGGACTACTGTCACCCTTATGCTGAAGGTCAGTTCTGCATCCCCTCTCAGTTTGAACTAGATTGTCCCCTGCTACCAGCATCCTTTCCTCACCTGGATATCATTCAAGTACGTGTTTTCATACATTTTGTCCATGCTGCCCTTTGTGTTTGAGGGGCAGTCAAGATCTAATGACATATTATTATACCTCCACCAACACTCTATGTTGTCTTCACAATCTCCTCTTTCTCATGAGACCCACATCAAATTAACACTGCCTGCTGATGTGCTTCCAATCACCTGGCCACAGTCAGGCTCAATTTTTCTTCCTATTTCCCATCACATTCTTTGCATCCCCTGTCGACCTTTGTTGCAGGTTCTGAGTGCTTTGGAGATATCTTTATGTCCTGCATTTGTACAGCACCTGGCACCATGAGCTCCTATTTCATCAGCAGGCAATTAGGAGGTGTACCAAGATTAATGGGAATAATCATGAGGAGGAGTATTAGGCTATGTGGAAATCAGTTTGGCATGTCAGTGTCATTTCAAAGACTGACTCTTGTGAATGCCATGCATTTTACACCACTTACAATTTTCTCAGGGAAGATAAAACTTGAATAATGGGGGAAATATATGAATAGTTTCTCAGTGAGAAATAGTGAGCCGTTCTACCTACTTCAGCTGAGGTAGATATGTGAGCTGACGTGAGGTGACATTTAACTCAGTAGCTCAATGAAGTGTTGCCTCTGGGCAGATGGTATTGGATTCCAATGCTCCCAGTTTCTTACCTGTAACGAAACAGGAACTAAAAAAGAGTGATATACTTTTAACATTTGCTACAGTATATTTATGTGCAGACTGGGGCCAAAAAAAGAAAAAAACAACAGTTTCTGTTCTAGAGGGAAGCAGGCAATTTATGGTTTTTCTGCTGGTTTAATCAAGACATGGTGCCCTGTCCCACCCAAATCTTTAATCTTGTACTATGATGAATTTTGCCATAAGTCTGATGCATGGCTCACACTGAGCTGAAGGTCACAGAGTAAATTTTGCTCACAGCCATCTGTATATTTTAACCAGATTCTTACTTGTGAAATGTTCATAGATTTTGGAGATTGTAATGGTCAGATGGAGCCATTATGATTATCAGATCTGACCTCCTGCATGACACACAGGCCACCACCTAATAATTCCCGCATTGAGGCCTTTATGTCTTGTTGATCTACACACATTTTTGAGAACAAAAAAAAAAAGAAAAAAAGAAAAAAAAAAGAACAAAAAAAAGTCGCTTCAGCCTTTATATAAAGAAAGATTTCAGAAATGACAGTGGATCACTATGTTTCTTAGGAAACTCTTGACATGGTTAACGAGACCTCTGTTAAATACAAGTATCAGTCCTAACTGGGACAGCAGCAGCTTTCTGCTGTGCTTCCCCAAAGCTGGCCAACCACTTACCAAAGATTTGGTCCATCCTTCATGAATCTATTAACTTTTATGGTTTAATCCAACCTGGAAATAATTTTATGTGCACAAAGGCAGCATGAAGCCAGGAGGTAGAATGAACAAATGAAACCTAAGCAGTGGATGATGCCCTCCTTTTGTGACAATGTCTAAACATAAGACATCAAAAGAGCAAGAGTAACATCATTCTGACAGTGATAACAGATCTGTACAGGCAATAGTTCATTTCATCCCAGGCATCTGAGAGTGGGATTCATTTACTTAAGCAGTAGTGGCTAGTGCCATTTGTGATGCCTTAGGGCACTGAAGACATCTGCATAGAACTGGCAGATAAGACAGAGAACACTGGGATGGAGTGGTGGCTAGAAGTCAGATGGGTACTCTCCCGTGCTTAAGAAAGTGCTCAATACCCGTGTGCAACCATCACGCCTCTTCTTTACAGGGGCTGACTGTTTGAATCCTTCTCTGCGTTCTGGTCTTGACTAGATGTCGGCTGAGTGTAGTGATGCACATGTAGATATCTAAACATGGATGTGTCTTTGCTGAACTTCCCCCACTCACTGCTACTCAATGTATGAACTCAGACCAGAGTTAGAAGTGTTCAATGTCTACCACTAAAAAGACTGAAATGCTTCTGGGTGTTCAGTAATGGACATTCAGGAATTAAGTGAAATTCAGTGATGATAAAAAAGGTGCTGGCAGTTCTTACAGGTAGGATCTATCTCACTAGACTTCAGATGTCTGCCTGAAGTAGCTACCTGATACACACTTTATATTCAATGCAGAGAAAAAGGATTCTTTCGAGCCTCTTATGCTTAGATATTTCCACATAGAATTGTTCCTTCAAAGATTTCAAAAGGAGATTAGCTTGATTAGCTCAGGTACAGATTTCTGCTCTACAGATATTTATGCATGACAAGATTAATTCCAATCCTTTGTGCACCCAGAATGGCACACCAACTAAGTGGCCTTTGTTGTTATTGTTGCTTGGTTAGATGGTTGACTGGTTATAGTTTGGGGACTTTTTGTTTTGTTTTCTTTTTACATAAAGAAATACACTTAAAATCTCATTAGGTGTTGATAGGCTCCTATGGACTTAACCCAGCATTGCTCACTTTTGATTCGTGCAGCTTGAAACACTCAAAAATCACCTGATTTTCAGAAACTCACAAGTACATATTAACAGATCTCCTTTGGCTTCCTCAGAAGATCAGCTTTGGTTTTGGATCAGAGGTGCAATCATTAGGCTTCATATTCAAATACTGAATCCCTTTGGAACTTCAGAGGGATCACGTGAATAAATTCCAGGAATGGGCTGAAGTACTTTTCATCAGAAAGCGTATCTTTCAGATCTACTCAGGTTTCTCTTCTGGTTTATTCAGAGAACATTCAGTTTAAATTTGTAATACATATCTGTAGTTTGGGAGTAGAAAGTCAGGAGATATCTCTGACGTAGGGCAGATACACTCATTGCTGCCCCCCAGGTTGCCCATATGCACTACGCTGCAGTGCACATTTATCAATCATACCACCAAGTCCAGAGTTATACAAAATGCAACTTTTCATCATCATTTGATTCTGCGCAAAATTTCATGTATTAGTCATTCAAGAGCCCAGGAATTAATGGCATTTTCTCATTTCTTGTAATTCATAAAACCTCTAATAGATTTCGCTCTTGCATAATGTCAAACTGTAAAACTACATATGTCATACTTAATCAAGGAGAAATATTAGAGCTAATTTGTGTTAAAGAAGAACTGCTTGTGTAGACTTTACTCAACTTTGCTGATATATAATGCTAAATGACCGCTGAAATCAATTCCTAGGAATAAAACTTAAGATATTATTAAAAAAAATCAATATGAACTCTCAGTCCCAGAACTTTCATGAATTTAGGAGATATGAGGTGGTCATTGCATACAAATTGATTTTTTCCTGGCAGCCAGGCTGCTAAATTTAAGTATCCAGTTGGCAGAGGTACATACTCATACTTTCATACAATACTTGCATATAGTCTTTTACAGAAGTAATGGTATAATTTTTTTATGGATTAGTTCATTCTGCATGTTAGTATCTGCCTCACTGAAGATAAAATTCACAAACACTCCAGTTATATTTCTTGAAACTGGGAAAATTCAAAAGCAGAATTCAGAATGGGTGCAGATCAAACCAGCTTAACTGATTTCCATTTTGCCTGTATGACTTGTCTCCATTTACAGCAGGGCTAAATCCTACCTTTGTAACCAGAAGGGTTTGTGAATTAGACAGGGTGATGCTCTGATGTCAATTAAAAAATTTCCCCCAAAACCCAGCCTACCACCAATTTCAGTAGAACAAAGATTTACCTCTGCATTGCCCCCCAGCTATGCAATGGGCCAGAGTCACTCACACTGTCTCTGCAGGACCACACTGGGATTGGGAACAGCATGGCTTGCGGCTGTGGCCTTCTGCTCCAGAGAATACACCTTTGCTCTCACCAGTGCTCATTTGCTTCAACGCAAGAGAAGCATAACTTCTTCTGGTACCAGACCTAAAAACTGCACCCAGTATTTTATTGTGTCAATAAAATATCTGGATATTTACCTGGATACCAGGAGGTGTTGCCATCTGGAAGGTGTACTCCCAACAATACTGGGATCTCTGTCTCAGATGGCATCACAGTCTTGAGCACAGTAAATAGCACTTTCCTTGTAAACATGGTGTTCCAGAATTGAGGCTCTGCTGATCACAATCCAGCCCATATGAATAAAAGCAGACAGGGACTTAGGATGACAAATTAACTGCCTTGAGATTCAGTAAATCTTTTCACCAGAGGAACAGAATGGCAGGGTTGGAGAGATTTACTTTGTTCTCCATATTTTAGTTAAAACAAGCTGCAAATGTCCTTTTGGAAAGTTGTTTCTGTTTCCACTCGCAGCTGGAGTCTCAAGGTATTTGCATTATGAATTCATCCCTCAAACTATGTCATTCTGCAGTGTTTTATACACCATATTCAAGGCTCCCCCCTTTTTTTTTCATTCTGTGAGACATTGAAGCCTTTTGTATATGCCCACAAATGTATAAAACCATGAATATTTGCTCATATTTTTCAGTAGCATGACTGAAGTAAAGGCATGGGGACAGGTGGGAGATGTGACAGGGAAGGCTGGTCATCTGCTGCTGCAGAGTTTGACTGCAAGACAGTTGCACAAGCAACAGTCACTGGAACAGAGATATAGAAGCTCCTAGTGAAACAATTTTGGATTATCCTGTTTCTTTCGTGAAAGCGAATAAGTACAATGGGGAAAATAGAATCAAGGAGAGGAAAAGCTGCAAAATAGTGGGATTACTGTTACTGATGGGAGTCTTCACCATTTCTGCCAAATACAACCACAAGTCTTGAACCCTACAAGTGAGATAAACAGTGAGATACACAGGACTGTTCAACCTGGAAAAGGGGAGGCTCAGAAGCATCTCATAAATAACTGAAGAGAGAGGGCAAGGACATCACTGGAGCCAAGCTCTGCTCAGTGGTGCCCAGTGCCAGGACAGGAGGCAATGGGCACAAATTGGCACACAGGAAGTTCCCTTTGAGCACTGGAGCACTGCTGCTCTGTGCAGGTGATGGAGCACTGGCACAGGCTGCCCAGAGGCTGTGGGGTCTCCTCCTTGGGGATCTTCCAAAGCCATAGGGACGCGGTCCTGGGCACCCTGCTCTGGGTGTCCCTGCTGGAGCAGGGCTTGGCCCAATGGATTCAGAAGTGCATGCCAACTTCAGCCATTCAATTATTTACCTTTTATACATGAGGTAGCCACCAGGTCCCACATAACAGCAGCTACTAGATACACACTTGGAAGCATTACAAAATTGTTTTTTAAATAGATGAAAGTACTCTTCTGCTTTATAGGACATAATGAACTGCTAGAGTTTGTTCCTACAGGATATTGTGGAGGCTGCTGCTACCATCAGCAGGTCTAGAAAGAGCTTGGATAAACTGATGGGTAACATGGAAACTCCTCACTGACAAGCCTTACCAAACAGTTTGTGTCCTTCCCACCGCAGGGCCAACCCCTGCTGGTGTTGATGTAAATGAGCTACAAGACAAAGATAAGCACTCAGAGAGGAGAGTCCTGGCTTTACCAGCCTGGCTGTGCCTGCTGAGCCAGCTTTGTGCCTAGTGAGCCATTGAGAGCTGCACTTGGATGGTGAAGTCTTTTGGACGCATGGTATTGCACTGTGAGGACTGGGGTGACCATGGAATTGGAGATCCATTCTACACAAAGACAAGTGCTACTGACACCAGGGATTTGGGGGTTTTGCTAGCAAATACCTGCTGCATGCATGGTCAGGACCCCATGGAGACAGCTGCTTTTTTCTAGAGCACAGAGGCTGAGGGTTCCTTGAGTCCACTGTTTCAAGCATATTTCACTGAATCTACAGCAGTTTGTGCCTGCCTGGTAAAAGATAAGACATTCCTGTGTTTAGAAACATGCTGACTTACATTTTATTTCTGCTCTGAGGATTAGTATGGAAAACCTCTAGTAAATTTAACTTTGGTGCTTTGTCTTTCTCCTCTCATGTGATTTCACCCCACCCACTGTTCTCTGCCCAGCCTTTGCTATAGGGCTTGTTTTAGCTTGATCCTTATCTTTCACAAAAGCATTTTCTTTTAAAATTCGGGCAGAAAGCTCATGAACTCCTGCACTTGCAAAATTACCATGACCTGAGAAATAGAATAATTTTAAATGATGAGCACTAAAGCTATCCTCATGAGTAGAAATGAAATATTTAGGATCTGAGGAAGCTTCCATTTTAGCTGTTCATCTTTTCAGTGTGACATTTCTATCCAGCTCCTTTATACCTATCTCATTTCAATTACCAACTTTAAAGAAGTCTGACTTCACATAGCTACTCAGAATAGTGAAAAGAAAGATTTCAGAGTTTTATATTTATCTAAACATCTATAATAAAGCTTACAAGCTCAATCCTTGCACATATATCTCCAGTGTTTGAAGTCATTTTATTTCTGGATCTTGATCATCTGAAGGAGGAATCTGGTTTTCACATTTATCCAGAGGCAGCTCTAATGCATTTTGACTAGTGGGAATCTCAATGCAAAATGTTGTGCTAGGCTTTTATATGTTTATGCATGTGTATAATGTAAGGGAGATTTAGTTGAAAAAATGCCATGCAAAGCAACAGTAAAGGTTATTCATTATCAAGTTAATACTAACTGGATGAAATCATTTAGCTATTATACTTTGGAAACAAGAATAAATATAATTACCTTGTAAATGACCTTGTATGCTTTCTCCTACACATTACTTCTCACATACAGTCCAAGCTGACATATGCCCATCTCAACAAACTTTGGGACAGCTGGCAAAATCCTTACAGAGGACTACCGTACAAGTGTGTGAATAGATAAGTAGTGCTAGTCAAGACAAATTTTATGGAAAGTTATTACATCTTTTAACAAGTTTCCATATGGCAGCTCCAGCTGAAAGCAAAAAGGATTTCAAATGCATTAAGCTACCACTACACACTGCTGTTAAAATGGAAGGATGAAGTAAGATGCTAGTAAGATTTATAAAGACGTGGTGAGTATGGGCCCATTTGCCCATAAAATAAGAGACCCCTGCTCCCCTGACAAAAGACAAAATGTAACATCAGCTTACTGTGGGAATTTCTGTTTAGTTTTTTTCACATCATTCGCAAATCACTGGTAGGATGAAAGAATAATACTCCTCTGGGTACAAGGGGATTAGAAAATCAGAATGAATAAATGCTAATTGTCAAGAGTGAATGAAGACTTTGGGAAAAAATTAGTATAAGCACTTAGGAAAAGCTACAAACACCATCAAATTAAAACTGTCAGACTAACATAGGGTAATATTTTGTTCCCTTAATCTTCTGTGAAGGATTCCTACAGTAGAATTTTTTACAGCAAGGTACTTCTGGAGGTCTGGATGTCAGTCTCCCATCCAAAGTGGGACTAACTCATGACCAATTAAAATTAATCTAATCTGCCCTGTCCCTAGGGGTAGTTCTTCCTTAATTAACAAATAAGAGTGACAGGGCGTGGCTAATTTTCAAAAGCCCCCAAGGAGGAAGTAAATATTTTATTCCAATGTAGTGAAGTCTTTGCTAATGTTTTCTATGTGCAGAGGCAGAGTTTTAAAGATACCAAAGCATCTAAATATGCACACAGTCACCTGCTAGAGATCAACAAAATGACCTCATTGACAAGGCACTGGAAATCAGCTGTAGGCTTTTCTGAATCTAACTCGTCGTCTCCACTCCTTTGCAAATCTATTTGTGTTTTTTTTTCATGTCTTTTTGATCACGGACTTCTAACTCGCTTAGTTACTTTTGGAAATTAGACCCAGCAAGGATACATTTCCTGAGTGTCAGCCAGAAAGCCACATGATTACATCTGGTACATCAATTTCCAAATTCTGCTTGGGCACTATCAGTTCACAGTGCTTCCCTATAAAAATCCCAGCACTGTTTTCTCTGCTCACCTATAAAATATGCAATCAGAATGTGTATCTAGATGCAAATAGGTCTTGATTCTAATACATTTGCACTGCAATTCCATTCACAGTCTGAATGTCTTTAATTCCTTTTACCAGATGCAATCCCTGGAAAGAATTGGTGAAACAGTTGCAATTAAAAAGACACTTTTGAGGCTATTAGGATGAAAAATCAATCTTCCCTGACTGTCATCTGTAATTCCCAGCTTGCAGGTGGGCAGCCATGTAATTATATCTTTACCACACACACACACACTCATTCACACCTTTTCTATATCAGGATTGGTTACTTACAATGACCAAAATATAATTTTCAGAATGATATAAGGCTCGCTTTTTGATTCACAATATGCTAATGAATATGCCCCGTGATGCCTTAAAATACCTATCTGCCAGAGGAGGACTGTGTATGTTTGAAAATAATTACAAGAATGAACTCCAGATGGTCCTGCTGTCAAGGTACAGTAGATCTTTGTTGGGCTTGAACTGCTGTAGAGAGAAATCAAATAATCACAAAGCTGAGCAAAGCACATACTCTGAGACATAGAATCATAGAATCATAGAATTAGCCAGGTTGGAAAAGACCTACAAGATCATCCAGTCCAACCATCCACATATCCCTTATTTTCTGAACTATTTGAGTTGCATACTTTGAACTTGAGAAAATAAACCCGTGTGAGCAGGAAAACAAGAGTAGGACACATAAATACTGTGTTGGGTGTCATATCGTCCAGTTATACATCTGTACAGTATGGTGTAGAATCGAACATTTATGATTCCTGAGTATATTCATAGAGTATCCATATATATATATATAAATAGATTCGTGAATTTTCAAGGAATACCCAGCAATCTTGGAAAATAAAAAGATAAAACTACAACATGCAGGATGAGAGCAAGAGCCAGGACAGCCTTTGTAAATCTAAATAGAGATGTACTGTTTCTGCCTGAAGAATTAACTGTAGTTTCAGGCCCAGCAATGCCACCAGGAGAGGGGAGGGGTTGTCCCCTCTGCTCTGCATTGTACAGCCTCACCTCCAGCACTGGGTGCGAGTTTGGGCCCACAGCATAAGGAAGGCATAAAGCTATTAGTGTCCAGAGGAGGGCTATGAACATGGGGAAGGGTCTGGAGGGCAAGAGGTGTGAGGAGTGGCTGAGGTCCCTGGTTTTGCTCAGCCCACAGCAGAGCAGGCTGATGGGAGGCCTCATGGCGGCTGCAGCTCCCCACAGGGAGCGGAGGGGCAGCGCTGAGCTCTGCTCTCTGGGACAGTGACAGGGCCCGAGGGAACGGCATGGAGCTGTGTCAGGGGTGGGGCAGGTGGGGATTAGGGAAAGAGTATGCACTAGAGGGCTGTGGGCATGGAACAGGCTGCCCAGGACAGTGGGCACAGCCCCAAGCTGTCTGAGTTGAAGGAGTGTTTGGATAGTGCTCACAGACATCGGGTTTGGGTTTTGAGTGCTCCTGTGTGGAGCCAGGGGTTGGACTCAGTGAACCTTTTGGTCCCATCCAATTTGGGATATTCTGTGATTGTACGATTCTGATTGTCTCCTTCTTACTGCTAGCTCTGCTGTCTCACAAAGCAGCACTGAAAGAGCCCTGTGGCTAGGTGTGCCCAGCTCTGTCAGCACAGTCTCTCTAAAAACATGTTGCTGTCCTGCCCTCTTGGGACAGCAGCTTGCTCAGACAAGTATGACACTGCACTAACCCGCTGGGTGTGCTGGGACACAAGGCATCTCACCAGTTTTGGAAGGCTTCCTGGGCTCTGCCAAAGCCACATTTTCAGAATGGCCTTCCAACAGACAGGCAAGTCTTGAGCATGGCCTCAACAGTGACCTTCCCATTCAGTGTAAATGTACATATATAAAAGAAAGAAAAAGGTTTTAATGTAGCACAGGCAGTGCAGCATTAAAAGAGTCGAAATATCATCAAAATTTGATGAAAAAATCCTCATGAGTTGAGGTCCATAAACACTTTGTCTCTGCTGCTCCTCCATGGTTGCTCTCTGCCCCTGCTCCATGTGGATCCCTCCCATAAGATGCTGTCCTTGCTGAACTGATCCCATGTGGGCTTCCCACAGGCGGCAGCTCTCCCAGCACTGTTCCAACATGGCTCTGTATTGCAGGGCCACCATTCAGGCACAAAGCCTCATGGGCTGCATTTCTGCCCTGGGGTTGCTCCTGTGGGGCTCTCCATGGGCTGTGCCTCCTTCAGGCCACATCCAGTGCTGCCCAGCAGCAGGTCCCTGTTTGAGCAGCTGGAACTGCTCTGATCTGACATGGGGCAGTGCTGGGTGCTGGACACAGAAAGAATCCCTGCAGCTTGTCTGCTTCCAAAATCTTGCCACATAAGCCTAATACATATATTTGTAAAGTTGTGTCAGAATCTGCACAATTTCATGGATTTCTGACACAACATTTTTGACTTGATAAAAATATTCTGGGAAGATATCAACCATGGGATTTTACCTATCAGAAAGCTGCAGACTTCCACTCACTTACTGCATGGCTGAAGGTCACCAATACAACCTATGCAATGTTTAGCACTGCTTCTGCGACAGCTCTTCTCAGCTACTAGTCTGCAATGGTGGTAGTGGTCTCTGTTGTACAAGACCAGAACTACTAGAGTCTTTTGTTTTATTTAGCTGAGATTTTCCTGTTCCCCCACAACAGGTTTACGGCATGATCTTCTATGACCACCTTTGGTGTCTGCCGGTGACAGAATTTGGCTCACACTGCAAGCCAGCTTTCTCTGAAGTGTTGCACCTACGTTGGGCATCACACCCCAAAGCACATCTGATGAACTGAAAAGATAGATCACACGGAGGGAGCCACAGCTCTTTTAGCTGCTCACTCCAGAAATCTGTGTGGGAGCAAAATGGAGGGGAAGTGCTTGTCCAGTATGGAGATTTAAGAAAGAAAGTGGGTAGAAAAGTGTTGTACATAGAGTTGGGAGGATGCTAACTCCTGAGTTAGGTGCAACAATAATAGCTCCTGAAGAAAAGTGCAAACTAAACATTTTCCTTGGTACTACCAAACATTGAAAACATATAAAGGTGAGAACCTCTGAGTAGAGTACAACACTTCAGAACAGTTGATAGTCTGAAAATACATCACGAGCAATTTATAATAACATTATTAAAGTCCTTATAAAGGAGGTGAAGAGGTCTAAAAGAGAAAAAATGTCTAATGGAATCTTTAATGTTATAGAGTGAATAGGTTAGCAACTTTTCCTCTTACGTCTCAGAGCATTGAAAAATTGTATTTTCAATAAAATTTAAAGGTGGGAACCTCAAGCTCACATAAAAGAAATACTTATTCACAGAACTAATAAGTCATTTATGGAACTTCTTGTCAATTGAAGTTGTTGAGACCAAGATTTAATCGGGGTAGTTTTTGGGGTGTCAGAATTACCAAAAGTAATTAAGCAGATTCTGGGTGGAACATTATACCACATGCTTCAAAGGTGATTGTCAACTCTTGTACAATTCAAATGAAAAGTGGAAGGGGAGAAGAAGTAGATTATCTGATACCAAACTTTTGTGATATGTTAATGGCTTCCTCTAAGACTTGTTGTTCAAGGTACTGCAGGAAAAAGAGTACAAGCCACAGACCTGAGGATCAACCCTACAAGACAACATATATTTTGCACAGCAGTGGCCTGGCCTTAGCATTTTGAGTGACTTGAGTATTCAAGTGTCATTTAATTGAACATTTGAGTACATGAGAGGATTAGGAAGGTCATGTAGTACCAGAATGCGCATCAATGGAACAATATTTTCTCCTGGAGGTATGTAAAGAGTGTATTTTGTCTATCATCAGCAGTGACTGGATCATCTAAACATGTCCTAAGGCAGCCCGCTCTAATATTTCAAGCCTTTCAGGAGATATGATTTTCCTTGTTCTTCAGTGTTCTTTTGCCCTGTCATTCTAGATATGAGGTTTGCCTTCTTCACTTCTATGCATTTTGAAATTGTACGGTGAGATGCCCCACTACATTCCAGGAAGACTCTATTCTAATAAGCATTGTTGAGCAAAAGTTTGAAATGGCTACTGGTGCCCTTCAATCTGCAATGGGTGCCTTTGAGATTAATGTGTGACTGAGGTAGGGAAAACAAGGATAAATTTCTGGTTTTGGAAATCTGTGCTTGTAGCAATGCTAACTTTCTAAAACTCGATAATAAAGAAATGTTGCAGTTTTTCTTCATTTTCTTTTTCTGTTTATTCATATAATTACACATCCTCTCGTGGATTCAGATTCATTTATAAATTGCAGCTGAGACAGACAGCACTTGAAGGTTAATTGGGTAGTTTACATAAATCAGATCCCTTTGGTATATCCAGGCCAAAGTTAAGATAAGCAACTAGAAAAAAAGAGTTATGAAAAAAAAATCAGGGAAAATGGAATTAATTAAAAAACAGCCCACTTAGTCACATTCAGTGCATATGGTTTACTAAAATATATAACAGACCTAAAGGGCAGAAATCTCTTTTTGGTTCCTGATTTGACTGCAATCAAATGACTATGGAAAGTGTCTTCTGAGTGTTATCTCTATTATCTTTTTTAATAATAAGGTGGTGAATGATTGTAGGTGGGTTGTCATATTTTAGAAGAAAAATTCCTCCTGAATCCCACCTCCACCATACAATTTTCTTCTCAGGCTGGTTCTGCACTTAGCTATTTGAGTTTCACACAAAGTCTTCTTTAGTTTGTTATGTGCTTTCCATAACCTTTTTAAACATATTGATTTCTAACAAGATTTTTTTTTTTTCCCAGATAAGCACTGTCCTCCCATGGAACAAGTATGAGCAAATGTTATGTCAGGTTATAAAGCTGGATATTACCAATGACTAGACAGGATATCTTTTCCTTGCCAGAGCTGATGGTTTGAGACATAACAGCTTGGAGAGGGGAGGTATAAAATGTTATTTGAGGTGGCTGCAAATAAAGAACATATTTGGCCAGAATAACTATGTCTTCATTTATTTTTCTGACTCCAGACAGGGACAAACAACAAATAAGAAATAAGAAATTTATTAGCAAAAGGAGGTGGTGCTCTGCTATGAATTAGTATTTCTATTTGGCAAAGAAATTATTTTTAGATTATAGGACAGATTTTTATTAGTGATGTTTGTCTTACACAGCTAGTAGTTAACATGTCTGAATAGTGCAATTCTCTTCTCCATAGCAATGGAAAAAAGAGCTTACCTTCAGTTCCTTGGAGACAGAAGGGGGAGGATGAAAAAGAATAGCTCCCTCCTCACTCAGCAAGTGCAAGGCTGTGGTGGAGAATAGATTTTTGGAGGGTCATCAGCTTAAGTGACTGTGTAAGTGCTGAGATACCACAATGATGGATGTTTTATAAGTGCCTAGGTAGGTAGATAGATATGACAACCAGAATAGTTCTAGGTTTAAACTGAAATGAGGCACTCCATCACTGTGTCATCTCAGCAAAGTTACTTGACCTTCTTGTTCCTGAATCGGACCAGCTGTAAGAGCTGATAAAAAGCTGATTTTCTCTGAAACCAAGAGCTTAATTCAAACTTATGGCTTTCCATGGAAGATTTTTAGTTGATTCTAATGGCCTGGGCTTAGGTATTAAATACTTCACATAGACTGAACAAGTCTTGGTGCACTATACCTCATCTTGCTCTTCTCGCCTCCTCCCCATCACTCCACACCAAGCAAGCAGTGACCATCCGTTTGTGGAGATGGCAAACTTGCCAGTATGGACTCTTCCACCTCCTTCCCCGCCTGCTCTTTTTCTGCTTGTAGTACACATAACTTCTGTTTATCAGGAGTTTAATATTTCAGTGCTTTGTAAATGTACTGTGGGGCAATGTAATTTATTCTACGAGGACAGAGCTGGCAGCATGGTAATTAAGAAAAGAATAAATGCTAAGGGTGAGAGCAGATTGCAGTGAATGACTGATTATTCTTGATAAGGAAATTACTCTGCTGGTAGCAGAATCCACAGTATTTAAGAGAATGGAAAAGCCAGAAACAAATAATTTCTTCATAATTGTAAACACCTACAATATATAGTCTGACTCTGCCAGTGACTTCCAACAAGTGGGTGGCCATCAAGAAAAGATAGGCAGATTAGTCAGTTGGTTAATTCAGAACTTGTGTATTTGTTATGTGACTAGAAAGTGAATTTCATTGTCACCAGCACTGCAGCAAGACTAAGTGTGGACTCTCTCAGAAGTAGATATGTGATCAAAATAATTTGTGTGAATCATGATGCCTGACATTATATTTTGCAAATGATCTGGGAAAGCTTTGGGGACATGAATGTGTGAATGCTCCATAAGACCTTGTCAGGTAAGTAGATGTTACTCCCATTTTACAAATAGGTGAACCACTGTAAGAAGAGATGCTTTCCTTTGCCCATGAGACACTGCCATGCAGATCCCTGCATTTGGGAGTGTGCAGGGAGGTGTGAACATCAGTGAGTGTCCAGAGTCCAATGCCACCGAGTTCCTCTGTGACCCAGCAGCACGTATTTGTGGCCAGCAGGGAGAGGGAGGTGATTGTCCCCCTCTACTCAGCTCTTGTGAGGCCCCATCTGGAGTTCTGTGTCCAGTCCTGGGGCCCCCAGCACAAGAAAGATGCAGAGTGTTGGGAAACGTTGCATGCCTGGTAGCGCGTAGCTGACTTTTCTCAAAGATTTACGGTATGACCTTAGATAAGAAGTAAGCTGTGTATGTGTGGAATTTACTGCTTGTAGTGCTTTAATTAACAGCAGGTGCTGTGCTCTAAAATAGCCTGGGAAATGATATCGTTTTGAGACACTTTCTTGTGAGACACTTTTGATGTTTGTGGGACACCTATCTTGTTTTGATATGTGTGGGGCACCTGTCTTGTAAACAAGTGTGCTATATAAGAGAGGGCTGCTGCCCTAATAAAATGGAGCTGTTTGAACTCACACTGAGTTGCTGCTTCCCACGCGGGCGGGCGGGGGTTTGTCTTTTCCCTTTGCCGACTGTCGGGGTGACCCTGTGTCCAAGTGTTTTCCTACAGCAGAGCTCTTGGAACAGGTCCAGAGGAAGGCCACCAAGATGATCAGAGGGCTGGAGCACCTCTCCTATGAGCAAAGATTGAAGGAACTGGGCTTGTTTAGTTTGGAGAAGAGAAGGCTCTGGGAAGACCTCATTGTGGCCTTCCAGTACTTGAAGGGAGCATATAAGCAGGAGGGGGAACGATTGTTCACGAGTGTGGCTAGCGATAGAACGAGGGGGAATGGTTTTAAGCTGAGACAGGGGAGATGTAGATTAGATATTAGGAGGAAGTTTTTCACACAGAGGGTGATGATGCACTGGAACAGGTTGCCCAAGGAGGTTGTGGATGCCCCGTCCCTGGAGGCATTCAAGACCAGGCTGGATGTGGCTTTGGACAGCCTGGTCTAGTGGTTGGCAACCCTGCTCTCAGCAGGAGGTTGAAACTCAATGATCTCTGAGGTCTTTTTCAACCCAGGCCATTCTATGATTCTATGATTCTAAGATCCACCAACAACCAAAAATTTCCTCCTCTAAGGGAGACATTGGCAGCCATCTGTGATGTGTTCCTTGTGCCCCAGCTCTTCAAAGCATGTGGTATGTTTGCTGCTCTTGGCCAGGGAAGCTGTTAGGATGCAGCCTATAGGATCAAGAAAGCTTCTAGCAGAGCCATTAAAACCTCCTGTCATCTCTGAAGATTTTGCTTTCCATTTGATTAGGAGGAGGACTGCAAAGTAGATTCCTATAATCACTGGCAATTCTGGCTAAATTATACTATGTTGGTTTATCTATTTTCACCAAGATCTCTGCTCTCTGTTTCTCTCTGTATCTTAAGGTATGAGAAGGAAGAAAAATCAATCTGGTGAAAACAAAGAGGGAAAACAGAGTACACATTCTTCAGCAAATCACACCTTCCTGATAGCAACACTGTGTGGCTTTTAATTTCACCAAAAGAGAGCCAGTAATTATGTATAGCTTATAACAACTGGGGAGAGGTTTCCTGAGGTACAAACTAATCATGTTTTTTAAATAAACGGATTGTCCATGTAATAAATGATCAAATTTTCTAATCATTGGGAGATTTATGTTACTTTATTCAATCATCTCTGTGTAGAATAGAAACCTTAGTAAATCAAATGGAAAGAAAATTTCTAGATTATATTGAGAGCTCTGCGAAATAAACCCGAAAGCTCTCTGAAATAAACCCAATAGGAGGGATCAAGCTGAGTGCACAAAGCCCACTGATACGTATGGTTTCATACATTAAAAGAATGGGTGTAATTGACAGCCAAGCCAGAATTTACATTAATTTAGATCAAGTCTAGCCTGTGCTGAATGGATTTGGCATGTGTTAGAGGATAAAGGCAAAGACAGTCTGCAGGGTATCTCAGTCACAGTCATTCGTTTAAGGGCAGTAATTAGAATGAATTCAAGAATGAAGAATAGGTGACTGTATATGACATTTCATTAATGGCAGACAGTAAGTGACATGATCTTATCATGAAATTAGTCACCATCATAGACTTCTCCTGTCGATCCATAAAATGAAATGTCATAGGGAGCAGCATATTTTTCACTGTTATGCCAACATGGCTTTTTCATAATGTACATCATTAAAATAAGCCTAGGAACTGGAACATGAAATCACAGTAATAATATTAATAATGTTTAATTTATGTGTTCCTGTACACAGAAATCTTTTGCTGCTTGAAATAAAAATGACCTGAAAATACAATTATCCTTAGCAAGGCAGCCTGCAGAGCTGTAGTGTTGGAGAAAACAAGGGACAGATTGCTGAACAGCACTGGAGTAAACCACAATGGAGATATACCATGAATGGCAGAACCATGGGCAGAGACTTGCTGCAAGAGGGACAAATCCTCAACTGGCTGACAAACCCCTTCGCAATTTTTAGCAAGGTAGTACAGAGCAAAAAGGGGCTGGTAACATTTCTAAGACGGCACGCCAGGTTGCATTTTTCTCTTCCATATTCTAAATGAAGGATCTCAGAAGAAAGGGGAACCTGAGAGATTTTGTCAAAAGCATCTGAGGTAGAAGATTAACCGTAGAAAACATCAGTTGAGCTTTTCCTTCACCTGAGGTTTTTTGTTTCTTTGTTTGTTTTTTGAGGGAAGAACAAACAAACAAAACAAAACAAAACCAAAACCATAGATGTTGAGTAAATAGACATATGGGTATTCTGAGAGACCTGAGGAGGGCAGGAAGCCCCAAAAGTAAGCTGCTGATGGGCTGGCTCGGGACTTAGGGCTGTAATGCATATGTAGTCAGCCAGTATGTCTGTGCTCTGGCCACGAGGCCTTTCCCAGTGTATTACAACAGAAAGAAAGAGGCTGAATTCACCACTTCCAAGTTGCCCTTTGTCAGTCCCACATCTAGTGATCAATCTGTCTTTAGTTGTATGAGCAGGGTATACTGGTCACATGCTGGAGAGATTTCAATTAGACTTGGAGCGCTGGCACACTTCCATATTTCTCATGGCTCTGGATTGCCAGCCACTGATAACAGCTAACTGAAGGCCTTGCTGAAGAGCTGATGGGACAAACTCCCATCAAGGGCCACCAAGATGTTGAATGACCTGGAACACCTATCCTGTGAGGAGAGGCTGAAAGAGCTGGGACTGCTCAGCCTGGAGAAGAGGAGGCTCAAGGTGTGTGGCTAAAGGCCCACAGATGTCCACAGTAAACTGAAGGGAGTGTTCTAAGAGGACAGGGCCAGGCTCTGCTCAGTGGTGCCCAGTGCCAGGACAGGAGGCAGTGGGCACAAACTGGAGATCAGGAGGTTCCCTCTGAACACTGGGAGCACTGCTGTGCTGTGCAGGTGACAGAGCATTGGCATAGGCTGCCCAGAGGCTGTGGGGTCTCCTCCTTAGGCATCTTCCAAAGCCACAGGGACGTGGTCCTAGGCACCCTGCTCTGGGTGTCCCTGCTGGAGCAGGTGTTAGGCAGAGGGACCCAGAGGTCCCTGCCAGCCTCGTCCAACCTGTGATGCTGTGTTTCTGTATGCCAGAACTAGGTAGGACAGCTTTTCAGCTCTGGAGTGTGTTGGCTTTTGTTCACTGGGTTAGGATGGATCACAAAAGGGTAATGACTCACTGAGAAATCCTGACTCTTCTCTTCTTTCAAGAAGCAGAGAGAAAGGACAGCTTCAAATATAAGCAGATTATTACAAAAATCCCTCTCAAACCCCACAGCCAGGAACCAGGAAAAGTGATGCTAAGCTTTGTTGCACTGAAGGAGCTGCTCTTCTCACTCACAAACATGAATTAAACTGCTAATAAGCAACAGTTTTATTAAAGATGAGAAATTAATTAGTGAGATAAATAAGTCAACAGTAACTAATTCCGGGAGCACTACCAAAACAGCAGCAGTTCTCTCTCTCTCCAGAGAGGTGCTTGCACTGCTGGGGCTCACTGCCTCTGCAGAGGACACAGAGCTTTGGGGAGATCTGCTTCCATGTGGCCACCACACTTATCGGGTGTAATGGTGGGACTTAACATGTCACAGCCCATCTTGACTTCAGATGGGTCCTGCCACAGCTGAATTGACAAACATATGGGTTCCATAAGTTCAGCTTGAGCACTGGGCAGTGCTTATCTTGTAATCCATTCCTTGGCTGTGTCCTCCAGCTCTCCCTAAGACAAATTCTCTGTAGGGAGGGCAGGATGCTCCATGTCACCTGGCCTCCAAGCACAGAGTTGTGCCTTAACTTTGCACTTAACAGCAAAGACACAAGTATAGAGTGCCATGAAAATCCACATGGACACACAGGTAGGTGCCGTTAAAAGCTGTTCAGACCCAAATGTTTGCAAATTTGTGCAAGTTTCCAGCTCAGATTCCAACCAAAGTAACATTTGTTGGATAGAATATACAGTGCTAGGTATGCCTACCCTAATTATACTAAAATGGCATACAGAATTGAGAAGAAAGCACGAGAAACTGCTCTGATATGCATTGCGCTATTTGTACAATATAGCATTTCCAAGGTGAGCACTTTCCAGGAAAGTGAGAAAATTAACATAATTTCAAAGCATACAATTTCTGGTACATTAGAGAAAGTCTTATAATAGTCAAATTGTCAGCTTTGAATAAATGAAAGCATGTATTTCTTCTGTGCAAATGGACAATGTGAACACGCAAGTGACATGTCTTCGGTAAATGCTTTCCACTACAATTAAATGCTTTGGGTAAGGATATTGAGAGTTATTTAAATGAAATTGTTTGTTCACTGGGGATGCAAATGCATCTTTCTGTCTAAAAATCTGATGATACCGTGCCCTGTGGTGATAACATGCACAGCCACAGTCTGACAGGCTTTTATAGGTGTAGTTGTACAAAAATTTCTTCTACCTCTTCCCTCTTCTCATCTGTGACCCAGTTAGTGAGTCTGGAGAAGATAATTCGGTAATTCGAGCTTTAACAGCTAACTGCTAGAAAAGACTAGGTCACATGCTTGATGTGCAGAGTCAGCTGTGTGCAACTGTAGGGGAGAAAGAACGTAAGAAGGGAATAGCACATATTTGGAGGTTAGTAGCTTCTTAAACCACCACTGAAGGATTTGTGAGCCCATGGTTCCACAGTTTCCCCATCTGTAAGGTTTAGTTACTTTAAGGCGTACTTTGAAGTCTCCATGTTAAAATACATTCTAGAAGAGCCTGACACTGGTATTATTTGAAAGCTGAATAATATGAAAGCAAAAAGTCATTTGAACGGAATACTTTTCTGAATTAAGGCCTCCCCAACAACACCTAACATCTCAGATAAATTAAGCTAGCTGTTGATTCACATTAGTATAACTGTATTCATATTGCCATATACAAAATCTATTAACTCTTTTCTCATTTAAACAAAAATGCAGTCTCATAGCCATAGTGAAGCAGGGAAGGAAAGACTGTAGGTAGGCATTTGTATGGCTACCAGTGTGTTCTGCTTCCTTCCTCAGGTGTACACTGCCAGTGGTCCTTGGCAGATGTAAATCAGTAAAGCTCCAATTACTCCAGCAGAGCTGAACTCAGATGATTTACATCCACATGGGATTTGGCCAGCTAAGTCTGTGGATGGAACAGCTCAGCTCTTGCCTTTACCTTTTGAAGAGGGTTTTTTGCAAGAAAGCTTTGCAAGGCAGGGAAAATACATTTTCCCAGCTCGGGACATTTCTGTAATAATATCTGTTATTTACTCAGTGCAGTCTGTCTGTTCCAAAAACAATGGAGTTGCTCTTTGGAGCTATTTGTATTTCTGGTGGACAAGAAGCAGAACTGTTCCAGGGAGAAAGAAAACTGTGGAACTATGTGACAAGTTCCTCTCAACATATTGTTAGGGACCTACCTGCCTCTGTGCTGCAGTGGTTGAATTTACTCATCCTGCTCATTCTTGAGTTTTGCAGGCTAATGTGATTTGTGTAAGATTTGACACAATTCTAAAGGGCTGAAGTAGACAAAGCAAATCTTCTCATCCTTCAAGGATTATATTAAATAAATCTGATCAACAAGGAGCTACATACAGTACACATTTCAAGTCAATTTAGCGAATTATGCAGTATCAACAAATGGCAAACACCCCTAGGAGAATATATGGCACAAAATAGGTTTCCATTGTATCTAATTTCCAGTAGCTAATTTCTAACTTTCTGATGTTTCTTTGCATACTAGAAACAGCCTAGATATTTCTGATAGCCCAACTCCAATTCGCCAGGTATACACCAATTTCCAGATTAAGCTCAGGTCAGTCATTGTTTGTATTTGTTAAACTTCAAAGCTTATTGAAATGACTTCATTTGCACCAAGCATTCAAGAAGAGGAGAGGAATGACTCTGGAACAGATTGCCCAGGGAAGTGGTGGAGTTACCGTCTCTGGAGATTCAAGGAAAGATGCAAGTCAAAAGCCTACAGGTCAGAGTTCGAGACTGAGGCAACAAAGGGAGCCTTGTAGTTGGTGTCTACTACAGGCTGCTTGATCCAGCAGAGCCTGTTCATGAATCCTTCTTCCTCCAGCTACAGGACGTGTTGTGATCACAGGCTCTTGTCCTGCTGGGGGACTTCAACCACCCTAAAATCTGCTGGAAAAGTAGCATGGTGAGCTGTAGGCGATCCAGAAGGCTCCTGGACCTGAGCCAGCAACATGCCCTCACAGCCCAGAAAGCCAACAGTATCCTGGACTGCGTCAAAAGAAATATGGACAGCAGGGCAAGGGAGGTGATTCTGCCCCTCTTCTCTGTGTTGGTGAGATCTCACCTGGAGTACTGTGTGCAGATGTGGAGTCCTCAGTACAGGAGAGACGTGTTGGAGTGCGTCCAGAGGAGAGCCACAAAAACAATCTAAGAGATAGAACAACTCCCCTTCACAGGCTGAGAGAACTGGGGCTGTTCAGTCTGGAGAAGAGAAGGATCCAAGGTGACCTGATAGCAGCCGTTCAGTATCTAAAGGGGTCTGTAAGAAGAAAGGGGACAGACTCTTTAGTAGCATCTGTTGTGACAGGACAAGGGGAAATGGTTTCAAACTAAAAGAGGGGAGATTTAGACTGGATATAAGGAAGAAGTTTTTCACAATGAGGGTGCTGAGAGACTGGAGCAGGTTGCTTGGAGAGCTGGTGGATGCCCTATCCCTGGAGACAGTCAAGGTCAGGCTGGATGGGGCTCTGAGCAACCTGACCTAGCTGTAGATGTCCCTGTTCATGACAGGGGAGTTGGACTAGATGGCCTTTAAGGGTCCTTTGAACGGTGAAACGGTAGATGTAGTACTTAGGCAAATGGTTTAGTGGGCAACATTGGTGGTAGGTGGACAATTAGACCAGATGATCTTACAGGTCTTTTCCAACTTTAACTATTCTATGACTCTATGATTCTATGACTCCGTGTAATGAAAAATGAAGAAATAACTAGGACCTATTCATAAGATATGAGTGAAATGGCTTGGTAACCTTTAAAGGCCATTTCATGTATCACTGAAGAATCTAGGATGAGATTAACTCACTTCTCTGGTACAATGGAAATCTGAAATAGAAAAACAGATTGAAAATACACATGACAGTTTATAATAGGAGGACAGAGATAGAGAGATGCTACAGAGATTGATGCTACGTGCTACTTATGGCAAGACTAAAAGGCACAAGGATCTGTTTTAGGTAAGGTATGAGAGCAACCAACTGAAAACCATGGACCCTGAATGAATGGCTGGATTAGTATCTGTTATGGAAAACATCTAGAGCATGGACCAGGCATTATGAAACACCCAAAGAAACATGCAGTGGAATTTCTGACCACTTACATGATAAAAGTTTAAGCATACAGTATTTCATATCAGTACAGTAGAGAAAATTGCACTGTTTGAAGTTGTTTATTGATAATCTCTCACAGACTTCTGACTTACTGTTATCTGAAGAGCAACTGTCAGATCCATCATGGACATTTAAGGAATGATGGAGGTAAACTTAAAGTGGGAAGATACTGACTGAGGAAATTACAGAAAAGGTTTTATTGTCCACCAAAGATTTTATTGTCCACTAGAACAACACGAACAAGCAAAATCTGTTTTTTGTCTAAGCATTTTTGGGAAGAAATGCTTTGGGAATGTGTAGTGGGAAGTTTTGAGTGGAATTGCCCATCATTCATTAAGGGTGAAAATTCATTTTACTGAACTTCATCTCTCTAAACATTAGGTCAAAGCTAATCTTGTTGAACACTTCTGCAGTCAGTAGGAAAAGGTGAGCACCTTAAAGGGTAATTCCTGCATTTTAAGGAAATTATTAGTGTAGATCAAGTTGGAAACATTGTGTAGTAAAAGTAGTTCTGTTTTGTTCTGTGGATTGGTGGAGTGAAGGGCTCATGTTATCAACAGAGCAGCTACTTCCTCTCACTAAGTATTTGCAGAATTGTTAGCTGATACAGTTCTCCCTGTCGATGGCTGTGACTGAAACTGTGAGCAGGCACACTTATTCAGCAGGGATTCTGGTCTTACAATGAAGACACTCCTTTAAACAGTAATTAGGAGCAACCCCTGTTAATAAGACTACGATAAACACCTTACCTCTCATCCTCTGCAGACATTCCTTCAAAGAAGAGCATCTCCAAAACATAAGGGCAGGCTATTGGTTGTTGACAGGAACATCCCTAAGTAGTGCAATGTGCTTAAACTAAAACCTTCCTGAACTCAGTTTGTGTTGTATTTTACTAGATCCAGGCATTGCTTTGTTCTTTACAGCTGTGGCTTTCTCAGCTTCTAGGTAATCAGTTTTATGCTACAGTGGCTCCTTTCTACAGTTCTTCAGGTATTTTTCACATATCTTCTAAAGATTCAGGCATCTCAGTTCTTCACAAGAAACATTTCTACCTAACTGCTATTATTTTGTCGTGACTTCTGATGTCAGTTTCCTCTCTCTCCACTAAGTGAAAACAGGAATATTCTAGAAAGAAAGAAAGATATTGAGAAATGCATTCAGATAAATACTTATTTCAGGAACTGAAATAAAGTCATTATAACAATAAGAACTATGCCATAATTTGTCCCCAGGTTGCTGGTGGCTGAAGGCCAGAATTTCATAGAATCATAGAGTCATTAGAGTCGGAAGGGACCTTTAAAGGTCATCTAGACCAACCTCCCTGCACTGAACAAGGATATCTACAGCTCGATTAAGTTGCTCAGAGCCCTGCCCCGCCTGACCTTGAATATCTCCAAGAATGGGGCACCCACCACCTCTCTGGGCAACATGTTCCAGTGCCTCATCCTCTTTTTAGAATCACAGACTTTTCCCCACACTTCCAATTTAGTGGCAAATATACTCCTCATCATTAGTGATTCACTCACTTAGCTGAGTGAACCTGACAGTAGTTCTCAGTAGAGGCAGAGGAGTGCTGTCAGAGTATGCTCAAGACTAACTTTGTGGTGTTTGCCAGAAAATGCTCATTTTCAAATTTGCTGGAAGAGATTTGCTGATCCATCTCATCATCTATTAGTTTTCTCCATTATTTTTTTCTGGAACTGACAGTGTCAGCTGAGGTTACCACTTTGTGTGCTTGCCCCCAGAAATTCTTCAGGTCTCTCATCTCCCTGCAGCCTACCCAAAAGACAGAGTCACAACAGAAGCACCAAGTTCCCTCCTTCAAACATGCTCTCCCAGGTCCTGAGAGAAATGCAATTATCACTAAGAGGCACAGAGAACTCACAAGTACCATGCATAGATTGTTGTAATCACGCAGTCCATCTTGGTTATTGGACTTGTCCAGTGATCTGGGCTTGATTTTGAGAATGTGTACCAGGGCAAGGATGTACAAGAAATGCATACACCAGGGAAAATAAGTTTCCTCAATACAACTGAAGTCCGTGGATGTCTGACTTTTGCTCTTGGCAGCCCTGCATCTGCTGGTGTGTGCTGTCAGCAGACATGCTGCTGTGTTTCAGAAGTCATCACCACATACTGATCAAAGCTCCTGTGCTCATTAAAATCCCCATGTTCCCTCCTATTTGTTTGGCAAACTACATTTAAGTCATCTGATTCATACATTTTCTTCTACCCTTTTATATAACTATAATCTTTGAAATGTAGAAGAATATTAGTAGCAGGTGAGAGCTTCTTTGTAATGATACGGAGATCAGATCATTCTGTAAATTAAAATATGTATTTTCCTTCAAATCTCCTACAATTCAGCACTGACATTAATTATAGTTTTTCTTATCTGTCTTAGTGTCTCTCAGTTGCTTTCTTTTGATATCCCATTTCTCATTTTCCCTACTTTGCCCATCGCCTGACACAAATAAAGAATATATGGGGAATTATTAATATTTTTAAGGCAAATTTGGCAGCTTCTTTATTTACTTTGATTCAGATGACAGTCATATTTGACAGTCTTTTTAGGAACAGTGTTTGTAAGCTGAATAAATGTAGGCTGGCAGTGTTAGCAGAGCATTTCCATTTTGGCTAAAACCCCTAAAAATCTGCTTTGATTCAGTATTGAACACAAAGATTTAAAAACATTTGGATCCAAAGCATTTCCCTGTACACATGTTTTTGCGTGAGACATCAAGGCAGTGGAAGTTACCCTACAGTTTGCTGCTGCCTGTGGTGACTGATTGATACATCTCAGGTAACCAGTGTCTCTCTGACCTACGCTTTTCGTTGCCTTGTTGGAAAAACACAACCAGATAGCAAAATCACTGTTTCCTCAGAAAACCACAATTGGTCAATCTTCCATGTCTATGGGTAATTAACAAAAGGGCAAAGTGGAGTAGTGGTAGATCAATGCTTTTATTACAGCAAGTAAGCCAGAAATATTGTCATGGAGCTGTAGCACCAGGTATTTTGACTATGTAGACTTAAGTCCTTGCTGGCTGTTAGATGGGTAAGAACAGGGACTGGTCTATAGGAGATAAAACATTACTTGTGTAATGGCTAGGCAAGTTTGCAGTCTTGTGCTTAGGCAGCTGTAGGAACTACATCCCCAGCAACAGCCACCCTGGCTTAGGGAAGAGGCAGGACATGTGTCTGTCTGTGTACAGTATCAGGCCATCCGCAGCCAGCCCTCTGCCACCACCTCTCTGGCCTGTAGGGAAGGAGTGAGGGGCTCTCTACTGTTCCCTGTTATCCAGTGTCTTCAGTGATCTCCCAAAACCAGTCCCAAGCAGCTGAAACAGGATCCAGCAGGAAAAGAGTAGGGGAGGACTTGGTCTCCAGAGTTCCATTTCTTTCCTCAGGTTAACAGGGACAAGAGATGGACTTCAGCCCCAGGTCACAGTCACACAAACTGTTGATCTGTCTCACTCTCCTCAACATAGTTCAATCCTGAGCACATCCTAGGGCTAGCGTGATCCAGCAATGGCTCTGGGTAGGCAGTTTGGATATGGCCACCATGGGCAGAGGTTTGGGAGGTCAGCTGCATGGCCATGAATCATGCTGCACCAGCTGGTCAGTGTCTGCTCCCCGGCTCATCTAATTTGCTAGCAGAGAATGAGCTGCCTAAAGTCAGGCACATTTGGTAAGGTCAGGTAGCTGATACGGCAGGCAGAGGAGCTGAGGGTTGTGTCTGCCCTTTCACTGGCTGCTGTCCATATGCCTCTATGATTTTCCTGCGTGACAATGAGGTAAAAATTACTTCCAGAGGACTCACTTTGCAATTACTATGTTTATGTCCTTCTAGAGGTACCAGGGTGTAACTCACACCAGTGTGAGACAGGGCCATGCCTCAGCTGTGTACTGGAGACCCATGCTGAACATTTCTCCCCAGCTCACTGTTACCACCACACAAGGCACAGCCCTGTACCCCCGCAGGAGCATCTGCTGTGAATTCACTGCCCTGTGACAGAGGATGAGGCATCCTTATGTAGACTAGATTAGTCTGAAATGTCAAGTGCTCACATGTGGCTTTGCCTTCCTCACTAGGAAGCAGGCAACTGAGGCTTTCTGAAGTTAGTACTATAACAGCAGGACGATGGTCAACAGAGTGGCTGTGAGGTGCAGATTCTCCAGGATTACAGCATGCCTAAAAGTGAACTTGGTGTCTCATAAGCCAGACACAGACTGTACTGCAAAGAAGTCCTAAAGAATGACTACATTCACACATGAGACTGAAGCAAATACGTGTGTGTTGCTTTTTCTAAATGCCATACTCCAAAGATAAACTCTGGGAGCTCAGGTTCCTCGGGGACAGCCATTTCCAGTGGCTGCATGATATCATCCGGCATCACAGCATCCCTTTGCAAACAGCTGGTGAACTGAACTCCAAGGGTTCAGGCTCAGTTCAGCAGCCTCCAGCACAGCTGCTGTGGGAGAGATTGAATTTCCACCCAAGCTGCTCACTATGGCACCAGTGGGGGAGTCAATGACTACATATGTAACCCAGGATAGGAAAAACATTACTGGTGAAACTGGTGTCCCAGCAGGAGGGATGCTAACAATGCAAAAGGACCACATTCTAAAATCATAGAATCATTACGGTTGGAAAGAACACTGAGATCATCTGTCCAACCATCAGCCCGTCCCCTCCATGCCCACTAACCACGTCCCTCAGTGCCACATCGCCACGTTTCTTGAACACCTCCAAGGACGGTGACTCCACCGCCTCCCTAAGCAGCCTGTTCCAATGCCTCACCACTCTTACTGAGTAGAAATTTTTCCTAATATCCAACCTAAGAATCACATCTGCTGGCATAAATCAGGATTAACTTCATTGGTGCAAATAGGGTAACTCCAGAACAAATCCTGCAGGGACATGGCCAACATTGTGCCCAGTTCCAGTTTTTTTAATTTGAATAAGAAAATGATGTGGTAGGTGCCCATTGCGTTGCAAGTTTGTTCACTTCAGGAGCAAAGATGTCTGTGGAATAGCTCTCGACACTTTTAAGCCTTCATGTGAATCTCTGCAAAAAAAAAAACACCCACCAGAAGGAAAAAAAAAAATAGGAAAAAAAAATAAAAGAGGTCTGCAAATTGTCAAGTTGCACTTTCATTTTTAAATGCTTCTCAGGACCTCAGGGGTGGGGAAGAAAAACAAACCTTGGAAGTATTTTCTAAGTTGATTAGTTTCATGTCTGTAGGTGACATCCATCTGCAAGCCCTCAGAAGCTGCCTCCTGCCCTTATACGTTGCACAATGTTGGAGGGAGATAGGGCAGCATTTGTAATTACTGCTTGCTGTCACCTCTGACTATACATTTATCTGTCAAGTCTTTTTGACAAGTTACAGGCAGGTGCATGGCCTGTCCTACATGCTGCAGAATAACAAATTCCTCGTGATTCATCTCAGTGAAGGGATGCTTTCAGTCTTGAGAGCAGGCAGTACCCTGGTCTGACATTGGGATTGTGTACTGAGTACTGAATAAAACTGAGTCTTTTACAAATGATTCTTGGTATAAAAGGTGCACAGGCACTGAAGAGAGGAAGACTACACAGGTTCATTTTGGTAACTGCTCCTTGCCTAGCCTTGGGAGATCTTTTTAAAAGGAAGGGAAGAAAAGCCATGGTTTTCTTCTGCAAAGGACGTGGCAATCTTAGAATCACAGAATCATTTGAGTTGGCAAGGACCCTTAAAAGCTATCTAGTCCAACCCCCCTGAACTGAACACGGACATCTGTCCATCATTTGCTGCGGAGACCGGCTTCAGGGCAGGTAAGACTGCACTGGACAAGGGATCTAAAACGAAAATGGCCGACAAAAAGCTCTTTGTGGGCTTTTTTGAAGCCAGCAAAAGTGCTGTGCCCTTGGCAGGGAGCTGGCAGCTTGTGGGTGGGCTGCTGAGCTAGCAGGGGTGGAGCTGGACTGCCCACTCTTGACCTTCACCCTTGGCTGCCAGGCTCTAAAGCAGCCTTAGGGAGAGTGGAAGCTAGCTCACAGAGCATGCAACTGTTGTTGCTGCCCACTGAGAATAGGGAAGGGAAATCAGTGCGTGAGCACAGCCCATGCTGCCCATACTGTACTGCAGCAGCAACTGTGACAGGTGGGTCAAGCGGCAGCGCACGTAAGTGCTGTCCCTCTTTGCTCAGCAGACCAGCTCTTCTGTTGGCAGTCTCTGAGACTGCAGGTTTAAACATGGTCTCCACCAGACAGCAGGCTTGCCCCAGGAAGACTGTGGTGACCAATACAGAGGGCCTGCCCAGAAATATGGCTGTTCAGGTCTCTGGATACAGGGAGTGCCTGAGCCTGCTGCTGCCGGGGGAGGATGGCAGGAGTTCCACCTGCCTCTGAGAAACAGTCAGGAACAAGTTGAGAGCCTGTGGGTTAGAATTAGGGACAGGACTAATAAAGGCCAGCTGGTGATAGGGGTATACTACAGGCCACCTGATCAAGGGGAACCTGCTGACGAGTCCTTCATGCTTCAGCTGCAGGAGGCATTGTGCTCACAGGCTCTTGTCCTAGTGGGGGAACTCTAACCATTGGGTATCTGTTGGAAAAATGACACAGCAAGCTGCAAGAGATTCAGGAGGCTCCTGGAATCCACTGATGATAACTTTCCGGTTCAGGCATTGGGCAGACCGACCAGAGGTGAAGCACTGCTGGACCTGCTGCTCACCAATGCGGAGGAGATCATTAAAGGCGTTAAGGTTGGAGGCAGCCTGGGCTGCACTGACCATGCCCTGGTTGAGTTTGTGATCTTGAGGAATGTGGGCCTGGCAAAGAGTGGTGTCTGGACCCTAAACTTTGGAAGAGCGAACTTTAGGCTGTTCAAGGAATTGTTGGCCAAGATCTTCTGGGATGCTGTCCTTAGAGACAAAGATGTTGAGGAAAGCAAGAGCTCTCTGTCCCTCTGAATCAGAAAGTGGGCAGAGGAGGCAGGAAACCAATATGGCTTAGCAAGGACCTGCTGAGCAAACTGAGGCCAAAGAAAGGTACATACAAGCTTTGGAAACGAGGGCATGTCACCTGAGAAGAATACAGGGATGCCATCCAGACTTGCAGACACGGGATCAGGAAAGCCAAGGCATAGTCAGAACTGAACTTGGTGAGGGATGTTAAAAACAGTAAGAAGACATTCTACAGGTACATTGGCCAGAAGAGACAGGCCAAAGCGAGTGTCCCTCCTTTGGTAAATGTAAAAGTAGAGCTGGAGAGCTGGCTTCAACAGATGTGGAGAAGGCTCAGGTACTGAATGAGTTCTTTGTCTTGGTCTTCACTGGCAGCCAGGATTCTAATATTTCTCACATCCCTGAACCCTGCATCCCTAAACTTCTAGGTGGGGACTGGGGGAATAAATCCCTCCCCACTGTAAGGGCAGAGCAAGTCCGAGACTGCCTCATGAGACTGAATGCGTACAAGTCTATGGGGCTGTGGATGACATGCATCCCAGGGTTCTGAAGGAGCTGGCTGAGGTGGTTACTGAGGCACTCTCCATCATATCTGAAAAGTCGTGGCTGTCAGGTAAGGTCCCAGGTGACTGGAAAAAGGGTAATGTCACTCCCATTTATAAAAAAAAAAAAGGGAGCAAGGAGGACCCGGGGAACTACAGTCTGGTGAGTCTCACCTCTGTGCCTAGGATGATCATGGAACAGATCCTCCTGGATGACATGCTAGGTCACATAAGGAGTGAGTGTGTGATCTGAGACAGCCAGCACAGCTTCACCAGGGAAGGTCATGCCTAACCAATCTTATGGCCTTCTATGATGGAGTGACAGCATTGGTGTCAGGGAATGGGAAGGCGACAGATGTCATTTACCTGGACTTGTGCAAGGCCTTTGACATGGTCCCCCACCACATCCTTAGTTCCAAATTGGAGAGATGTGGATTTGATGGGTGGACCACGTGGTGGATAAGGACTTGTTTGAAAGTTCGCAGGCAGAAGATGGTGATCAATGGTTCTATGTCCAGGTGGAGGCTCGTAATGAGTGGTGTCCCCCAGGGGTCTGTCTTGGGATGCTCTTTAACATCTTTATCAATGACATCGATGATGGAATTAAGCACACCCTCAGCAAGTTTGCTGATGACACTAAGCGGAGTGGTGCAGTTGACACAGTGGAAGGAAGGGATGCCATTCAGAGGGACCACAACAGACTCAAAAGGTGGGCCTGGGTGAATCTAATGAGATTCAACACAGCAAAGTGCAAGGTTTTGCACTTGGGCTGGAGGAATCCCAGGCATATATACAGACTGGGAGGAGCAATCCTTGAGAGAAGGACCTGGGGGTCCTAGTGGATGAAAAACTTAACACGATCCAGCAGTGTGCTCTTGCAGCTTGGAAAGCAAATGGTATCCTAGGCTCCATCAGAAGAGGGGTGGCCAGCAGGGAGAGGGAGGTGATTGTCCCTTTCTACTCTGCCTTTGTGAGGCCTCATCTGGAGTACTGTGTCCAGGTCTGGGGCCCTCAGTACAAGAAAGACAGGGAGCTGCTGGAGAAGGTCCAGAGGAGGGCCATCAAGATGATCAGAGGGCTGGAGCACTTCCCCTAGGAAGTCAGGCTGAGGGAGCTGGGCTTGTTCAGCCTGGAGAAGAGAAGGCTGTGGGGTGACCTCATTCCAGCCTTCCAATACCTAAAGGGAGCCTACAAACAGGAGGGGAGTCAACTCTTTCAAAGGGTAGATAATGGCAGGACAAGGGGAAAAGGTTTTAAGTTGAAGGATGGAAGATTTAGGTTGGATATCAGGGGAAGCTCTTTACTATGAGAATGGTGAGGTGCTGCAACAGGCTGCCCAGAGAGGTTGTGGATGACCCATCCCTGGAGGTGTTCAAGGCCAGGTTGGATGGGGCCCTGGGCAGTCTAGTCTAGTATTAGATGTGGAGGGTGGGAACCCTGCCTGTGGCAGGGGGGTTGAAGCTTGATGATCCTTGAGGTCCCTTTCAACCCAAGCCATTCTATGATCTGCTGCTTGATCAGGTTGCTCAGAGCTCTGTCCAGCCTGACCTTGAATGTCTCCAGGGACCAGGCATCCACCACCTCTCTGGGCAACCTGGCCCAGTGCCTCACCACCCTTATTGTAAAATACTTTCTATGGAGCTTTAACAATGTAAGAGTCATTTTGGAAGTCTTTGCAAAAAGATATTGCAGTCTTTGTACGAAAAACCTTAACAATGCTCTTACATTCTCTGATTCTCAGAAGCCTTCATCATGGATTCTCACACTATGAAGACAGAAAACCTTGTAATACTTTAAAACATTGTTTGGCACAGCTGAACTCTCTTTCAAATGGGTTTTAAAGGTTGTGAATTGGAGAGAGGCCATTGCCTTGTCTCCATTACATACATCAAGAGCAGAACTGTGGACTGAATCAACTGCTCCTGTCTTGCTACTAGATTATGACTCTTTTTGATGCAAACTCAAGAAAGTGCAATGCATGAAGAGATTAAGAATTAAGTGGGATCAGACTTCATATGGTTCTGTTTTCTGAGGCCATCTGGTTAGCAGCATGTATTAAGAGAGTGAGACAGCTGCTCTAAGTATAACAGTAAAGTTGATGAATGCGGATTAAAACCACCAAGAGTTTAGCATTTGATGATATCAGCCTGGGGAGACACTACACTTGCCCTGGTAAACAACTGAAGGTCACCACCTGAAATATTCTTCATACATTGACTTGTGGAATTGGATCTTATTATATAATATCTTGTGGTTTTGTCCAGGCCATCTGGAATACAAGCTGCCAAAAACCATAAGAAGTTTGCTGCTAGCTTGCTTCAGTATGCAACATTTTGGGTTTTATTAAAGGATGAGAGAAATGTAAATAATAAGGTGTTAAAATACTGGAGGAGAATTTCACTAAAATTTCACCCTGGGAACAGGTGTCCTTTTTTTCCTAAACCTTGACAGCTTGAAGTGCACACATTGCACAAGAAGATAGTCTTGCCATTTCTCTTCAGTATGTGCAAAATTCTTTTTTTTTAAGCTATATTATCACTCATCTCCATCATGAGTTTCTGGAGCACAGCACACACATAATTTTGTTTGCAAAACACAAAAATGCAGTTCAGTCAAGGGTGTAAACTCATGCTTTCCTGATGTGAACCAAGATATGTTGTGCACCTTACCTTACGCATGTTCAGCAATGTTTGGCTAAATTTTGGGCACAGTCACAGCTCCCTTCTCCGTAAAGCTGTTATTTTCACTTTCTACCTCTGAAACACTGACCTCATAAAGGAAAAACAAAACAAAACAAAACAAAACAAAGGAAAGAGTGTGAACACCTGTCACAGACTGAATGACACAAATGACACAGATCATTCTTTCCAAGAGCGGGTACAGTGTAGCTCAGCTTTGTAACTGCTTACCCCAGCCAGAAACAGAGCAGAGATGGCTGCAGTTGCGACTGTTTTGCTCCAGAGCTGCCCATTTATCCAGCTGGAGCTGCTGGTCCGCAGCTGGCTGACCTGGAGCATGAGGGAATCCAGGACACAGAGGTCTGTGCCCATCAGTGTTGACACAGCTGAAGAGCTGTTAGAAGATAAAGTAGATACTGCATCCTATTTTACTTTTCTGTGATGTATGGAAAGCTACATTGATTTTTTTGTTGTTTACTTCTTTTTGTTGTTATTTTCTGCCCAGGTGAGAAAGTTTGCCTAAGGCTTCATGAATGGCTCCGTAGATACCTGGAAACAAAACAGAATTTACAAACACAGTACTCCATTAAATTAAATTTGATTGAGACAGAAATACATTTTTATTCTTTCTGTTTGAGAAGGTCTTTGTTGATCTCCATTTGACTGAAACCATTAGCACTGCTGAGAAAAGAAGTCTTTGTTAACAACTCAGCATTTCCTCTGTTTTGCTCAAATGTGAAATGCCAGGTGGTGACAGGCTAACAGCATTCCATAGATTTTTTCATTCCTTGATGCGTCCACAGTTGTTGTACCTTCAATTTCTTGTCTGATAGGAAAAGCCAAATGACATATGTACTATGAAGACTGAAAAGCCACGTGACATGTATTATCAAGGCTGAAATCACCAGATGACAATAGTGTACTCTTGGAGATCTTTTCTTTGCCAAGGAAACAGGAACTCAACAAATCTTCCACACCATGGTAGGAAGCATGCAGAGCTCAGGCTCTTTCCCCACCTGCATTGTGTAGGGCAGCAGACTGCCTGCAGGCTGTTAGGGTGGGGTTGGGACCACAGTCTGACTAAACCTGGAAAAGACAGATGGGAAAAATAAGGCAGGAAAGTATGAGAACCTCAGTGCAGCTTCACCCCTGAGAACTTTAAAAAGTTTTCAGACAAGCAAGGGCAGCCTCAGGTTGACATTTCTTGTATTGCTAAGGTAAAAACAAGCAACAGAAGGAAGAAAAGGAAGAAACTCTTCCAGGTTTTGTCTGAGCAATATTAGGGAGCAGGAATGACTCACGCATTTTTCCCACTTGTAGATGATATAAGAGAAATGATTTTTGCAATAGCAAAAAAAAGTTTTCTGTCTCACTTTGCATTATTGTGTCATACAGAGGCATACACTGGTCTTGTCATGGATAAAAGCTGCGGCACTTCCACAGAACAACAAGATAGAGATGAGAGTGAGGAAACTCCCTTTACCCCTATATGCACACTTTGCCCATTGATAATTGTTGCCAAATTCTGCCCAAGCTTAAAGGATAACACATACAAATTTTGAGAATGGACACAAGAGAGGATGGGCAGTAGCTCAGTGACCTGTGAATGAAGCAAAAATAAAGAGATTCTATGATTCTCATTTCAGGAGAGATTTAGACTGAAGAATAAGGAAGCAGATTTTTATAGTAAGCGTAGTGAGGCACTGGCACAGGTTGCCCAGAGAGGTGGGGGGTGCCCCATCCCCGGAGACACTCCAGGCCAGGCTGGACAGGGCTCTGAGCACCTGATGGAGCTGGGGGTGTCCGTGTTCAATGCAGGGGGGGTGGACTAGATGACCTTTAAAGATCTCTTCCAACTCAAACAATTCTGTTATTCTATTCATAAGAAGCTAGTGTCCCCACAGATTTCCCTGGAGAAGAGCTAAGATTTAGCTCTCTAACATTGCCTCAAATCACTGAAGTTGGACGTCAGATCTGTTCATGGATGCAGATGGACAATGTAAACCATGTGTATTTAATCAGTGTGGTGATAGCTGCTACCAGAGTACATGAGAAGGGCCACTGGTTCATTCAGTATAAACTGATGGATGAAAATTCCCTGAGAAGATCTCAACAATAATTAGCAATGTGCAATCTAGATGAGACCACCACACTCTTGGCTTTTCCTGTCCAAAATCATAGTCACCGTTCATACCACAGAGCACTCTCTGCAAGGAGACCTGGGTTGAAGCAGATCACTACCATTACCAAAGACAAATATGTTACATTTATTTGACAACACTGAGGTAATGTCCCTGAAAATATAAAAATATTTTCTATCTCCCCTACATATGACAATTATTGAGTAAACAGAGAAGCAAAAGAAAAGAATCTAATGCACAGCCTTCTATTGCACTTCGGGGGCACTTCTTTAAACAAGTGAAACTATACAAATAGATGAACTTATCCCACAAGGTGTAAAATCTGAAAGAAATTTACCTCAATTTTAATTGCCTGTAGTGACCTGTAGTGGAGGAAACTGGACTGGATGTCACCGATTGCCGTGAGCGGTGCTTAGTGCTTCTTTGGCAGGGTTTGCTTCTGCTCTAATGGATGCACTGGGGACACATTTCCAGAGCAGAGACAAAATCAATTTGTTTTCACAGAATTTTCAGCAATTTCCTAGGTTTAGAGCTGTGTTTACTCTTCATCTTTTGGATATTGAAGGAATTTACAGTGCATTTCTAAAATGTTAGCCAACAGTTATGTTAGTTATTAGTTTAATGGACTGAGATCTCTTGGAGTCTCACTGTATCTGTGAATAAAATCCTATGTAAGTGAGATTTTAAGATAAAACAAAATATACCTTGGGGGAAAAAAAAAGTAGTTATGAAGCGTAAGCCAGAAAGCTACACATGCAGTTTTACGGTAATGACTACTGGACAGAATTTAACATATGGCCTCATTAATTTAGCAAATTATGCAAACCTATCTTCCTGGGCTTCTGGTGAGGAGGAAAGAAATCTATGAGAAGAAACAAAGAAGTTCCAAGACAAAGAAAATGGGGATGGTTTCCCTTAGCGAAAAGGATCTGGTCTGAAGATGAATGTTGCCATAGACTTCTGAAAAATGCAGAGTGCCTTCAGTTCCAATTACCTTCAGCAGAGTTTGAGCACTGGTAGCACTCTGCAGAACTACGCCGGTCCTCAGAGGACTGTGTAATGGCATTTGCAGCCCTATTAACCTTACTGATACCTGTTGATTGCATGCCACATTTGATAAGGAGAGTATGTCTAGATGACCCAGTGACATCATCTGTGTCATCCAACGCTATGAGTGTGCCTGGTTTCAAAATGTTTGACTGGGAGCATCGCATTGCCTTGGGTTATTTTTGTCTTGTTCATTAGGAGTAGGTCTCCTTGGAGATCAGGTACAGCAGCGAGAAAATAGATTGCCTCCTTTCAGTGGTTAGTAGCAGCTGCGGTCTGGGCAAGGGGGAGCGGAGAAGCGGCTGATTGTACCTCGTCTTCTGAGTTTGCTGCCTGGAGGAGCACGGGGCTCTCTGCATCAGAAATCTTCACGAATCATCAGAGCTAATCCTGGAAGCAATGACATATTAGTGACTGAGGATAACAGAAGCCACATACATTGCAGAGGGAAAGGGCTGCAGTTCTACGTTAGCCATGTCCCTTCTGTTTCCTCTGCAAAGGAAACAAATAATAAGCAATACCCTAAGAGAAGAAGGAGAAGAAGAATAGAAATATGAGCAGAATCTCATGCTGATTTTCAGTCTGATTTAAAATTAAAGGTTCATATTGTCAGCCACTCTAAGAGGGTCTGTAAATATCAGAGTAGATTTAAAGAGCTTCACGCTTCCCAGCTTGAAGACTGTTCAGCAAAATTGGAGATGGCACCAAGTTAGTGATTAATGGAAATATTAAATGCATGAAGGGATAATGTATTCATATTCAGAGCAGCATTACATTACCAATCAGTTGTTTTGTTATAATGTGCCCCAATTATCCTGTGCTACTAATGCAAATACATTTTGATCAGTTGAATCAATAAGAGAGTTTCATTATTGCGGCTTCTTGTTCAGTTTTGGAGAGCCTGGAAACAATGAGGTCTTGATTATCCTTTGTGTAAATGTTGACAAATGTTACTCATATTTCTTAATGCACTTGGAAGACATTGAGATTTTGCAGTGATTGTGTTGGGCTATGGAAAGAGGAGAGGAGAGGAGAGGAGAGGAGAGGAGAGGAGAGGAAAGGAAAGGAAAGGAAAGGAAAGGAAAGGAAAGGAAAGGAAAGGAAAGGAAAGGAAAGGAAAGGAAAGACAAAAGAAAAGAGAAGAAAAGAGAAGAAAAGAGAGAAGAGGAGAGGAGAAGAGGAGAGGAGAAGAGAAGAGAAGAGAAGAGAAGAGAAGAGAAGAGAAGAGAAGAGAAGAGAAGAGAAGAGAAGAGAAGAGAAGAGAAGAGAAGAGAA